>NW_021319949.1:233576-241182 GCF_001605985.2 Dendrobium catenatum | reverse complement strand
ATTTACTATAAGACATAATGACCTCACTATGTCCATTAAATTGAAACATTTCATATTTAAAAACATTAATTATTGATAAGAAAATCATTGGTACCCATATTTTATTTGCACCATTAATCTAAAACAAAAAGTTAGCGCAGACATGGAGAACACTAAGTACACTTAATATTATTAATTGAACCAACATAAAAAGAAATATATAAAGAAATATATATCTATATATGATTTAATGTCTGCCCTATAATACTCCACTATGGAACTTATAGAATTACTTCCATAAACATACTGACCAAACAATCTTATTATAAGTACAAGGGTCTTAGAAGTCTGACTGTGCATGTTGATATTCCCTTACAGTATCACTACAAAAGAAAAATATGATAAGTCACTTTTAAGATAAAATTAACTAAGCGGACTGGGAAACACCTTATTAACAGCCAAGTATTAACAAATGGACGTTTATTCGTAAGAAAAACACATAAAAGGAGATTCAGATAGCCGGTATGGTGCTTAGGAGATCACACTGGTACTGTGGTGCCCTATAAATATAAAATAATAGGGCAGTTTAGACGCTGAGGACTTACCATCCTCTCTATGGGTGCTTATTGGATCTGAGAAACCTACCCGATTAGTGAATAGTAATCTTTCGCTTTGTGGCATACTCCTTTCCTGAAATTGTTTATGTTTGATAGTGATGGGACACTCATGTTCTAGATAGTTACTTAGATTATAGTTTTGTTCTTTGAGCGACATCAGACGTATGGCATCTTCCCTTGGCATTAGGGAGGAAATAAGATATTTCAACCCCTGTGTGACAATGAAGATATTGGGCCACACCATGTTTCCATATTGGGTGCTTTGGCTTTGTGTCAATGATGGTTAGTTACCAATGGGTGGTATAACAGTTGCCACGACACTGAATAACATACTAAGCTATTTTGGCATGATTCTGCCATGCTTCTTGCTCAAACATAACTAAAACCGAAATGGTTTCCATAGGCAATTTAATATATATTAAACATAAGCATTATGTATCTCATCAAAAAGTTCAATCACAACCAGCAAGTTGGACTGTAAATACATCTAACATCAAATGAATTTAATTAAACTGTAAAAAAATTCCATAGTCTCCTGAACCATGTGAGCTAATTGTAAGAATGGCCCACTCTACTAGATTCACCTTCGGAGAATCGCATTAAACTATTTTTGGCATGTTTGTTTTTTTAGATTGTGTATATTTAGATATTCCAAGGTTAGTTAGCCCTAATTGTTAATCAAAATCTTGATCAACGTTTTCTCTTCATAAATAAATTTTTAAATGTGTAGATGAATTTAATTTGGAAATTCATAACACAAATTCAAGGAGTTTTATAATGGCAACAATATTTTATAATTGATTGATCTTTAGATCACCACACTAACATTGGGATAAATTGCATACTATATTGGGACTCAATTTGTATGTCAAATTAGCAACCTCTAAAAATTGCAAATAACACGATTGAAAGTAATTAGTTCTCACTACTGTTATCATCATGGATAAACTGCCGTATAGTTTACTACCTTCTTTCCTTTAGTTCTACTGACCCAACTATTTTCAATATAGATTTTTTTCTAGAGTTGAATTTTTCTCCTTATTCTTATGTGTAATTATATATTATTTTGAGGGATGATTTTATGTGGATTAAGTTTGGTGTAATGATTTCCTTTTTGAATGATGGTTGTTTCGAATCTTTATGAAATGTTAGGTTGATAAGGTATATTGATATTAATAGCAACCATTTGGTTGGTGAGGGGACCGTCGGCTAGTTATCTCTTGGCTTCTGTGTGATTTTCTTGTTGTGTATGCCTGCTACAAACTTTATTGATAATATGTCTATGTAATGTCTTTCTTTCTGGTTGGATTTTCTTTTTTATGCTGGCTTGCGCATTCAATGTCCTCAGATAAACTATGGAGCTCCATTTGCTTGTGTAAGTTTTGTAGCATTGGATTCTCTCATTTTGGTATTAAATATAAATAATTTATAGACTTGTTTTTGGCTCAGGTTTTGCCTAATTGCTCTTAGTTCTCTTTTATTTTAATTGTGGAAGTATTTTTCCGTAATGTTCCTTCTACTGGTTATATAATATTATTTGAGCATTATGGGTATATCTAGTGTTATTGCTATCTTTAAATGGAGCTACATATGAGCCAATTAAACATGTTAAAATTCTCATTTGGATGCTGAGGGGTATCCGTGAACATCCTATATTTTGGTTAAGATCAAATTGGATTAAAAATTTATGTATTTACAATTTCTATTTTTATTCCAAAGTCCTTTTGTGCTTCTTCTTCTTACAATACCTTATTTCTACTAGGTTTTTTCGACAAAAGTTTTTTTGACAAGTTGATTAATGTTTGTAGGAAGTGCTGTGCCTGAAATTCTACTTTAACTGGCTTCTTCAACTTTTGGTGCTGTTCTAATTATATCCCGCTCAGAAATAAATTTAATTAGAAGTAATTTCTTTGATATGACACTAATGTATAAGGGATTAATCAAACTCTTAGGTTTTTCTTTAGCTTTTTTTCGTGGCTACGTACGGCAGATAGTGGTTGATAGGTTCAGCTCGCTTTCAAGGGCCGTTGTAAACCATTTCTTTTCTTATTAAAATGGAGTAGACACCCTTGTGGGTTTACAAAATAAATAAAACTAATCTCTCTAATAGGATTTTCCTTGATAGTTGCACTTCGAATGTAGGGATTAGCAAGAGAAATTTTCTTTTTAGTGTATGTTTAAAATAGTGTTACGTTCCTCTTAAGATGTAGATGGGTAATACATATTGGATTTTGAATCTTTCACAAAAAAATAACATTTTTTTTATTACTTTCCTTTAGGAGTGAAATTTTACATTATTCATATTTGAATGCGTTGGAAGCATATAAGTGAGATTGATGTGATGTCATCTCTGTTTGATGATTGAGTCTTTATTCTATATTTCTGGGCTGATCTTTGGTAAGGGGTGATGCAGTTGTTCGGGGGATATTTATTTATATTATTATCAAGAGTTTTTCATAACACATAGTAATTGTTCTAGATTCTTCATGTATTAAATGATAATTATTTCAATGATAGCCTGAGTAGTTTTCTTGGTGTTGGGGGGGGGGTGGGGCGGTGGGAGGGTAGGTTTCTTTCTGCTTTTATTTTTCACTATGCTGAAATAACTTGTAAGCCTTGCTAAAGATTTCAACTTTTAAAATTTTAATATTTTTTATGCAGAATCACTGGTGCTTTATGCTTACTGACATCTTGATTGTTCTCCAAAGAGTTATTTTTTATTCTCTTGGTAGTTGAAAAATAGCGCTTAGGATCTTTTTTTTATCGAACATAGGATGCCTCAATTTGACCTCATTAGTTTGTCAATATCCATGTTATAAAGTTTATGTTTCCTAGAACTTATAATTGTACCCACCATCCTATAATTTCTTATCTTTCCTCTCATAATAAATTTTGTTGATTTCCTAACATGTTAACATTCAAGTTAATAGGGTCGTCATTATAATTAGATACACTTTTGGATTTCATGAAATTTCAAATTAATATAGTATTCATAATTGTTATTTGCTCCCTTAACCTAATTTATATAATTCCCCTCACTCATTTAATTTATTAAGAGGGAGAGCGCCCCGTTCTTATGTCTTTTGAATGATGTGCTATTTAATTGAATTTTTGGAGTTGCAACTTTCTAAGAGCTATACTGTTGTTTCTAAGTTGATATAGGTTTAGAAAAAACCGTCTTAGCTTTTAAAAAATTTTTTATATTTCAATGGTGATGCAAGATGGTCTTAAGGGCTTCGTAGAACTAACTATTCTCTATTCTACGTTTTTTATTTTTTTTTTTTTTTTTTTTTTTTTTTTTTATAATGTAAATATATGGAATGATTTATATTTTTTTAAGAGCTGTACCCAATATTTGCAACTGTTATAAACTAATCACTACACTAATATGTTTAATAATATACGCCTTTCCCCCTTTTGTTTTTAATCAAGGTGGGTTGAAGTCTTTAGAAATACGATGTGAATCCCCCTACCTCCATAGAAAAAATCATTTTAATGATTGTCCTAACAGAGATTCCAATGCAGATATTTACATATTCATAAAAAAGTGTCTTTTTTTAATCCAGCTACAAGAAGCTATAAGACAGACCATAATTCTATAAGTTTTTAATCAAAAATTCAATGCACCAAGCGAGCACTTTATTTAATTTTAGAAGAAAAGAAAGACACACCGGTTGTGCCGTATAAGAAATGAAATTATTAAGAATAGAAATCCATATACCTCACCCGAGTACAATGTAGTTTGCTTTTCCCTCACCCATCCCCCCGCCCGTCCCCCCAAAATTGTTAATTTTCCATTTATTCCGCCTCCAATAATTCACGTCTATATAGCAATGTATTTTATAAATTATCATGTGTAATGTTGATCTTAAGAATTGAAAAGTAGGCACAACTAGGTATATTAGATTTATATAATGTAAGTATAGGCATACTGCTTGACTTATACCAAATTTGTAGAGATGAATTGTAAGGAGTAGGTTTTAATAATACATGTTTTACTTACTCTTCTAAGATTTTTGTAAGCTGATAAACTATGGGAGTTTAGAGTGGTATTGATATTGGAAGGGTTTAATCTATCCTTTGTCTCTTTAGACTTAACTAAGTGGTTGATGATGCATATGCTCTAAATAACATTATTATAAAATACAATCATTTGGACATATTATATGCACATTTCATAAATCTAAAACATTTTATTCAAATAGTGTTTCATTTAAATTATTTATTTATTTTAAACTATATGATTTAATCTCCACCAATGCTTATTTTTATTGAGTTGGATAATTACTATAATTATAATAAATAGTACTAGTAATTTCAAGTAAATATTCTTACTCGTGAGATCGATATTCTACTCAATCACTCTATTATTATATTTGAAACATATACTTGTGTATATTAAGTGGGGTGCTTTATAATTTTTATATCTAAGAAAATCTCTGCATTGTTTAGGATTGATAGAGCCCTAAATCATTTTCATAATTCTTTAAGTTACTCCACTACCACCATTAAGTTTTTGGCACCATTGCTAGGGATGATTTTATTTTATCTGTAATTTTACTATATTGTTAAATCAATTATATAATTAGTCCTACTATATTCTTGTATTCTTTTATTTTATTTTACTAATTTCACAATTGTGGTAGAATACTTAGAAGCCATAAAAGGTATTAATTACTAAATTTGTGTTAAAAAATTTACATAACCTTTTCTAAAATTATATCCACCAAAAAGATTTTGAAAATGGCTGGCCCTATTTAAGATTAAGATTATTCTAGACCTCTTAAGGATTTGCAAACCCAATGGTAGACAAAATTGTTCATAACAAAAATTGGCTTTCCATCCAAGAAAATCATTTTGAATTAAAACCAACAATCATTTAGATGGTACAAAATTATCAATTTGGGGGAACTCCCATTAAAAATCCTAACAAAGATTTAGCAAATTTCATTAAAATTTATGTAATATTTAATTACAATGGTGATAGCGATGATGCCATTATACTTTGGTTGTTCCTATTTTCCCTAAGATCAAGGAAAAAAATGTGCTTAAATTCATTACCCATAGGCTTTATTACCAAATTGAATGCATTTCCCCTAAATTTTTAGGAAAGTATTTTCTACCTTCTAAGGGTGTCAAACATAAAAATGATATATTTTTTTCTTTTACTAAATTAGAAGGAGAATCTACTTGTGAGAGTTGGAATAGATTAAAAGACATGCTTAGAAAATTTCCTTACCATTCCTTACCTGATTAGTTGATAATTGAAACTTTTTATAATGGATTGTTATGATCCCTAAGAGCCATAATTGATTCTATAGATAGAGAGTCTTTAATGTCAGAGCCTTTTGAGAGGATACTTATGAATAAATTGAGGAAATAGAAACAAATATTTTTTAGTGTCTTTCGGATAGGGTGAATTCTAAGATAATGGCTAGAGTCTATGAAAATGATTCTTTATCCATTTTATTTGCATAAGTTGTAGCAATATAAAAGTAGATGAGCACTTTACGCATAAATTCTTATTCATCTTTGTATTTGTAAGATAAAACCTTAATGGAAAAGAATTATATAAAAGGGATTGGAAATATAAGTTTGATTAGAAGATAAAATAGTCAATATTTTAATAAAAATAATCAAAATTAAACTAATAGCAATCCTAGACAAGCTTATCCTCCTAGATTTAATCAAGGAAATCAATGTGGAACTAGAATGAAAGCATTACAAGATGTGGTCATATAATTGAGAACCCAGTTACAGAACTATGGCGCTTTAATTAAAAACTTGAAAACTAAATTATGTTAGCTTATAATTTCTATGAGTAGTAGGCCCATAGGGAATTTACCTAGTAACACTGGAAATAATCCTAAGGAGAAGGAAATAGATACCAATAGGACCTTATTGAAGAGTATAAATTATCCACCATAACCAAAAGGAAAATTTAGGCAAGATTGGCTGAAGACAATAAACAACCCTACTTGGGAGGCAAGCCAACCTTAGGCCAAGTCAGTTATCTAGACTTACTAAATACTATAAACTTAGCACTTTTAAAGAGGCTACCCTATTCTGTAGATTAACTATTACTTAATTTTCTTCAAAAAAAAATCTTTGAGAGACAAGAAAGAAGAATCGTTGTGCCATGGCTTCTAATGTGCAACGCCCCAACGGGCTATAATGACTGAAATTTTAGAATTTTCAATCTTCACTCCCACTGAAATCTATAAAATCTATTAGGAAGAAGATCACTTCATAGTTCTTGTATACCCTTTATTGAGAACCTTACTTTCTTCTCTTAGAAATTGAATTCTAAGTGATGGAAGGATCAGTCATAGACCCTCTTATTCAATGAACCAAAATGAAGATCATACTAAAAATGACGATTTTGTTTCACTTCTCCACATGTAAAGTTCTGCTATTATAACTAAGTTGAATGAATTTAAGAGGAGTTGCAGGAAGATAAGAAGAAATATTTAGATGAAGTGGGGAAGATGCATGATAGTATAGTTTTCTGGTATGATTTATTTCATTGGAATGATGTCGTGTTATTTGTTTATAGGGAGAAGAATTGCCATGGAAAATTAAAAACTCGATAGAATGATACTTATAATATAAATATAAATTTTCTTAATGGTGCCTTACAGATAGAGAATAAGAAAACATTGGAAACCATAAAAGTCAATAGATATCAATTGAAAACAAGTGATTTTGAGGAGTGAAGAATTATTAAGGATGTGTATGTGTATGTTGCTCTACTTTATATTTTATAAAAGAGAAGGAAGTGATGGTAGATATTGGCTTATGTTTGGTACTTAATTAGAAAAATTTTCTTTGAGAGCCATTATTAAACTTTGGTTGTCTTACGGACTGGTTATATTTTATCTGCTTTATGTCTAATGTTATGTTATATAAATCTTATAATAAAATTATATCATTTAGATTGCAAAGATTCACTACAGGAAAAATGCTGAAAACTGGCGGTTTTTTCCGGCGGTTAGTGTAGATTTACCGGC
>NW_021319949.1:224815-233476 GCF_001605985.2 Dendrobium catenatum | reverse complement strand
TTATTGGATACTCAAAGTGTTGGAAAAATCTTATAGAGTATTCAAATTTAAAAAACTTTGGTTAATTTGAGGGACCACAACATAATTATATGTTGATGAAATGTGGAAGTTCGGAGAGCCAATTATTGAAGCTGATGAGTAATAAATTATTAAGATAGTTTGCTATTTTGAATGCTATTTACATTTTTGCAAACTTATGGTATGTTTTGATATATTTCAAAACCATTATTTGTTTCAAATGTGTAGTTATATCTCCTAAAAATTTTAGAAGATTTGTATTTGCTTCTTGTGTGTGGTAACTAATATTTCAGAAAAAATGAAACTCCAGGACTAACAAAGACTCTTCAAAAAATCAAAATTCAGATGAGAAATCTTTGTAAAAAATTTGAAGTTTGTTATTTCTTTAAAAACTAAATTGAAAGGGGGAGTGATTGTAATGAGTTAAATTAAAAACAACACACACCACATACGGAGATCCCACAAAATATTTAAACCTGGATCGTAACTGGGACCCCGATATTACCGTTCGTACCAAGGAAAGAATCAGACAAGTTTTCTTCCTATTGAGCATATGGAAACGAATAGGACTTGAAATTAAAAATTTTTTTCTAAGTCCTATTTCGGTCCAGGACGGAATTTTACAATCAATCCAGGATTGAATTTGGGTTCTTTGGTAAAATTTTTTGTCCAGACAAAATTTTAAATTATCGTGCAATGGGCGATTGTCCTCTGAAAAACTTTTCATCCAGACAAAAATTAAATAATCGTCCAGGACGATGTGGTCCTCTTGGAAATTTTTCTCCAGACACAACAATTAAATTATCGGTCCCATGGAGATCGGTCCTGGAAAAAATTTTCCGGTTCCAGACGCGATTTAATTATCAATCCAGGACATCGATCCTCTTGTTAAAAATTTTGTCCAGACGAATTAATTTTTTGCCATAATGATTAACCGACTTTAGAAACGGTTTTTCAGCAAGTTTTTAAAGAAACCAAACCTAAGTTAAATAAAACCGCGTTCGTACCGAACGAAACTCTAGGTTTCGTACGAACGAATCAGCTGTAAACGAAAAGACATATTCTACATACAACATGGTAAACAAAATGAGAGTCCGTTTTTCAAAATCGTTATAAGTAAAATCGTCCAGGAGAATCCCACGATCGTACGGGGACGATCCACTGCGTAACAGGAAATTGAATTTACTTGTAGTTTTTGTGGGCGGGGTTTTTCTTGTTCTTTTGATATAAATAGGTCCAAAATTAAACTGCACCCAATATTTTTTTTCATTTGAATCTTCGTAACCTCTTGAGAAGAGATAATAGCCAAGGAGAAGAGAGTGGGAAGAGAAGCATTCAAAGGAGGATTCCCTTACCATTGGAGCGAGAAGGGCCTTTCACTTGGATTTCTAAAGAAGGTAAGAGGTCTCTACTTGTGAATTGGTATTACTTCACTCTTTTCCCTTCTTTCCTTCTAAGATTTCTTTGTGAGAAAGATCCCTGTCCAAAAGAGATCCGGTTCTCTTTGCCTGCACTTTGGAGAGTTGGTGGAACAGAACCGAAAGGTTTCCCACTGCCCTACACTTTGGAAGAGTGTGAATAGCAAAGGGTTTCGCAGCCTACACTGGAGGAGTTGTGAATAGCGCGAAGGGTTTTTCGCTGCCTGACACTAGGAAGAGTGGTTGGATAAGCCCGAAGGGTTTTCCGCTGCCTACACTAGGAGAAGTGGTGAATAGCCCAAAGTGGTTCTTAGCCCACAATAGGAAGAAGTGGTGGAAAGGACGAACGGCCTTTTCTCCTGCCACAACTGGGGATTTGTGTAAAAGGACAAACGGTTTTCTCCCTTGCCCGCACCGGGGGAAGTGGGTGAAAAGAGTGGTGTTGTAAAGGCCCTTCCTTCCGCCTTGCCTGTGGTGGGCAAAGGGAAGAGTCCCCTATTGGTATTAAAGTGCAATACTCCAGAGGGTGCCATCCTGGGGGAAGGTTGGAAATGTAGGTCTTGTTTTTTAGACCCGAACCCCACTAAATAAATCTGGTGTCCATTTACTTTATTGTTTTTACGTTTCCATTTTAAGGTTCTTTTAAGTCCTTAAAAACTTTTTCTTTTTTTTTTTGTGGTTAAAAACTTTTTCTACAAAACCTTAAAGAAAAAATTTTTTTATTTCGGGTTTCAAACAACATAATTTTTTAAAAGAAGTGATAAAATTTTTTTTAAAAACTACCCAATTCAACCCGCCCTCTTGGTAGCCCTTTGGGACATTAACTTAGGCCTTAAACATCCTAATTACTAAGACCCTCATAAGTGGTTATCAGAGCTTCCAATTTCAAAAATCATAAGTTTTGAAACTATACTTTTTGATTAACGTAGGAATGGCTACATTTTGGAAAACCGAAACCACCCTGAAAGGGGTTCACCCTCTATACTAGACCTCCATTGTTTGACAAATATTTCCCCTTTTTTGATTTTTTGAAAACAACGCCATGTCTACTTTCTTACGTCCACTTTGGATTTATCGAGATGTGGATTGCTAGTCCAGGATGGATTTACACAAAAGCCAACTAATTAGTTTGATGGAGTTATGTGAAACACCTTTTGCAGAATTTGGGACCTATAAGAAAGAACGTGAACTTAGCACCAAATTAAATGCCAAATGTCCTTAAAATATTTTCCTTTTTGTGCATTAAATCCTGAAGACTACAATGCCGGGTTTCTACTTGGTAAACAGTGGAAAAGGAACCAATATGGGAATACAGACTTTGGTTAACTTATGAAGGGACCAAATAAGTAAGTAATCAAGACTCAATATCCTTGTAACCATGACTATGAATTGGTTCCGCAATGATACTAATGAATCTATCCTCTGACATATACACAAGAATTCACACAAATTTGTCTTCTTTCTTTTGCATGCACTTGGTAGGGAATTAACTAAATGCTGAATATGGGTTTTTTTAATAAAAATTCTTCAATGTTTTTACCTACCTGCTTTATGATGCTAAAAATTACTACAATTTACCAGAGTTCCCTAAAGATCTTTACATTTACTCTAATTTGATAATCTTTCTTGGTTTCACTTCCCATTGCATATGAAGAAAAGGAAGTAAGTCAAAGAAAAATTGATGTAGGTGAACACGAAAAGAGAAAAATATTGCACTAAAGGTTGGAAGAAGTCAGAGAAGTGAAAACACTCAACAACCTGAGGATTGAAGAATGATAATTTGCACTGATGACTAGACAATTCAGAAGCAGAAGAGAATGCCAGCAATGGAACAGAGGTAAGTTTTTACATAAATGGCCAGGTTTCTAAAATGAAATAATTTTGTTTTATGAATGTAAGGAAAACCAGGGTATTTATCAAAGACTGATTGTCCAAAACTCCAAAGCAACCTACCCTAGCAAGGAGAAGGGTAGAGGAGAAAAACAAATTGTAAAGAAGGGCAAGAAAGAAAGTTTCAAATGAGCTTTCTTGGAGCCGGACCTCAGCTTTTTCAGCTCATCTGAGACTGAAAAAAAAGAAGAAGAAGCCAAACCAACCTTTTGCTTTGATAAAAATAAAATTCCTTCATCTGATTTTGGATCAAATTTTCCTAACGAAGATTTTCCATTATTATGAATGAACACCTTACATCTAAAGACATGCAAATGTGACAAATTAGGTTTTCTTCCCTTTAGAAACTCATAGGGTGTTTTATTTAAGTTTGATCTCACATTCACCCTATTCAGAATATAATATACAGTGCTAACTGCCTCAGCCCAAAAATATTTAGGAAGAAAATATTCTTCCAACATCGCTCGAGCAGCTTCTATTAATGTTTTATTTTTCCTTTCGACTATCCCATTCTTCTAAGGAGTTCAAGGTGCAAAAAAATTGTGATCAATTCCTTTCTCCTTATAAAAATTCTCAAAATTTTTATTCACAAATTCTCCTCCATGATCACTTTAAATAGTCATAATCTCACATCCTAGTTTTCCTTGAATCCAAGTCAAAAAGTTTCTAAATTTCTCAAATGATTCACTCTTATGAAATAAAAATTTGACCCATGTGAATCTTGAGAAATCATCCACAACCACAAATGTGTATATTTTCCCTCGTAGACTTACAGTTACAACTGGTGCAAAAAGATCCATATGTAAAATCTCCAATTATTTACTAGTTCTAAGATATTTATTAGATTGAAAAGTGGAGTTTACCTATTTTTCTAATTGACATGCATCACAAAGGTGATACTTAATAAAGTACAGTTTTGGTATACCTCTCATTAAGTTCTTTTGGGTAATCCTTCTAAGATTTTTCATACTAGAGTGCTAAAGTCTGCTATGCTAAAGCGATGACTCATCAGAAATAGCCTTTAAACAAAAAGTAATAGGAATTTTAATGCAATTCAAGTCTAGTATATACACATTGTTTACCCTTATACCATTCAAAACATCATTACCATTTAGGCTAAATATGTAGCTTGTAGGAAAAATTTTAACACAAAAACCTTTATCACATAGCTGATTAATACTCATAAGATAAGGCTTCAATCCATCTATCAACAAAACATTTTATATAAAAAAGTGTTTAAGATTTCCAATCATACCTAACCCTACCACCTTTATGGTGGTGTTATCTTTAAGTGTAACCTTACCTCCACTCCTGGTTTTCGGCGATATGAATTGTGCAGTATCTCCAATTATATGCTTTGAACAACCACTGTCCAGGTACCATATACTCTCATGAGGCCTTGTGTGAGAGCAATCCTACAAAAACATCAAATATTAGACCTGGGAACCCACACAAGTTTGGTTTCACCTTTTTTGCAAAATAAACAGATGCATGTATGATATGTCTAGGTTTATGCATCTTAGGTTTCAACACCAAATGAGTTTTCTTCTTCAATGTACATGTGTGAACTATATGTCCAATCAATCCATAATTATGACATTTGACTCCTGGAAAAAGGGTTTCTTAATTTTTCTATAGTTTCTCTATCTATTTATGGATTGTATAAATTTTGAATATAATATAGGATTGGTGAAATCTTCAAGTCTTGGTGGTATCCTATTATCCTCGAGAGCTTCTTTTTTTAGTTTATAAAATGAATTCATATCTTCGGAGATATGATTTGTATAATTTACTCAAAACATTTTGCTCTCAAATTCATCCTTATTATTTTTTATTTCCTTTTGAAGTTCTGCATAGGATGATTTTAAACTTTAATGGTTCTTATTCAAATCATCAAACTCCTCATGCAATTTCATGTGGTTGTTATTAATTAAAGCATGACCTTTTCTAAGGATCTCCTTTTCTCTTTGTATTTCCTGAAATTCTAAGTTCAAACTAGTATGCATTTTCTTTAACTTTCTATATGCATCATGTATGCATTTAGAGACAACAAAAAGTTCATTATAAGACAAGTCACATACCTCTTTTTGATGTAACTGATCAAGATTATTGGCCATTAAGCATAGATTAGTAACTTCTTCTTCCTTTTCAGTCTCTGACGAGTCTGAAGCTGAGTCCGCCTAGAAAGCTCTTTGGAATTTCTTCTTGCCCTTCTTCATAACAGCTTTCTCCTCTACCTTTCTCATTACTTGGAGTGGCTTTGAGTTTTGGGAAATCTGACTTAATATGTTCAGGTTTCCTTCACTCATAACAAATAATATCATTTAAAACCTTGATATTTCTATCAAAATTACCTCGATTCCATTGCTGGTGTCTCTTTTGCTTCCTCTTTAAAAAGCTTCTGAACTGTCTAGTCATCAGTGCGATGTCATCTTCATTATCAGATTGTGAGAGTTCACTCTCTAACTCCTCCACTTTCAGTGCTATGTTCTTCTCCCTTCGTAAATCACCTACATCAATCTTTTTTTGACTCAACCCTTGCTAGTAAGAAATAAGTGATCTAAGAAGATTATCAATAGAGTAAATGTTTAAATCTTTAGACTCTGTAATTGCAATTATTTTAGCATCATAAGCCATAGGTAGGCAACTAAGTATTTTATTAACCATTTCTACATTCCTTAGTTTCCTACCTAATGCATGTAAACAGGTGATTATTTGTGTTAATCTTTTGTATATGTCAGAAATGGATTCATTGGGTTTTATGCAAAACAATTTATAGTCATGCAACAGAATACCTCTCGATGTTCACATTCTTCAAGTGTAAGCAGTGAACCTTCCCGCTGTTCACACTCTCCAAGTGTAGGCAAAGAACCCTTCATCCTTTCACACTTCTCCAAGTGTAGGCAGAAAATCCTTCATCCTTTCACACTTCTATAAGTGTAGGCAGAGAACCCTTCATCCTTTCACACTTCCCAAGTGTAGGTAAAAAACCTTCCTGATGTTCACACTCATGGTGTATCGACAGAGAACTAGATCTCCTTGACAAGATCTTCTCACGAGAAATCTGGAAGGACAAGAGAAAAAAGTGAAGTAATCACAATTCACAAACAAAGATTCTTACCTTTGAGTACCAAGTGAACACTTCACGCTCTAGTAATAAGAAATCTCCTTTAAACACTCTCCCACACTCTCTCCTTCAATCTCTCTTCAGTTTATACGAAGACCAGTGGACAAAAAGATTACAAGCCAGTTTTAAGAGTACCTTTTTTATGAAAGACATGAAAAATCATCAAAAAATTACAATTTTTCAAATCTGCACGTACTTGATCGTCACGTTCAATCATAATTTGTATGTACGAATAATGTAAAAACTATTGCGTACGAACTCAATGTGCTTTGGTATGAAATTACTTCGTACCCAATCATCGTCCCGTACGAACATAGTTCATCCGGTACGAATAGTTATATTTAAGCTCCATTGAAAAATAATTGAAGGACGGTCCACAAGGTTAAGGAACAGAGGACTTCGTCCTGGGATGAATGGGAAGAATCCTCTAGACGAATTGGTAATTTTAGAAATTTGAGAACATCGTCTAGGGACAAATGGGATATTTTATCTGGATGAATAGTTTAAAGTGAGAAATCAGAGGAAAACATCTAGAGATGAATGGGATATTTCATATGGACAAACAGTTCAAAGTGAGAAACCAGAGGATATCATCTAGAGACGAATGGGACATTTCGTCTGGACGAATAGTTCAAAGTGAGAAATCAAAGGACATTGTTCAGGGCCGAATGGGTAAATTCGTCCAAATGACCAGGACTTAGAAAATTTTTCTTCACTTTCTGTTCGTTCCATTGATCTCCGAGGGGGATAACTGACCTGTTCGTCCCAAATAAACATTGTTCATCCCGTACAATCAGTATGAGATATTTTGTCTTTTAAAGATCTACCCTAATGTATGTGTGCTAAGTTACTCAATTACAATCACACTTTCTCTGACTCAAAATGAACAAAATAAAAACTCCAAATTACAAAATAGTATATCCAGGTCTTTATTTAAAGTCTTCACCATTTTAGAGTTTGATTTCCCTGAAATGTTTGTACACATAAGAGCCAAAAAATAATTGTTCCAAAATGTGTTAGGAGAAATTAAGTATTCAAAATAATAATATTTGGAATAATCAAAATAATAAGTTGCAAGAATATAAATATGCAAAAGCTAAGTAGCAACTATCTTAACATAGTAGACCTCCCTGCCATGAATCAGAATTAGTATCATGCCACAACTTATGCTCCACAACTCGCTCCTATAGTTTTAAAGTATGAAACATTAACTTTATTACTCTATAATTCACAGTCTTTTCATCACCCTTAATATTAAAAGTTGGAATTAATGGCACTCATTCTCCACTCATCTAGCATCTTTTTAGTCTTCAAAATAGTTTTAAAATGTTTAGAAACCTAAGAAATTCTTTTATCTCCTAAGCATTTCCACACCCCTATTAGAATATCATCAGGTCCAACAGCTTTTCCATACATCATTTTCTTTAAAGCATCTCTAACTTCAATTTTGCTAATATGTCAATAAAAGTAGAAATCTTTATTTTCATTTAAGGTGCTAAGGTCACTAAATTAAATCATATTTTTATATTCCTCATTAAAAAGTTTATCAAAATATCTCATCCACCTTTGTTGAATATCATCTTCTAAGAAAAGTATATTTTTATTTTCATCCTTAATACAACTCACTTGAACTAAATCCTTACTACTCATATATCTTTGTTTGGCTATCCTTAACATATATCTTTCTCTCTCCTTAGTACCTAATCAATTATATAAATCATTAAAAGCTATGATATTTGCATATCATATTGCTTTCTTAGATTCTTTATGTGCCTCTTTGTATCTTTCTCAATTATCAAAATTTTATTTCTAAACAAATTTTTATAAAATAAATTTCTTATTCTTTATCTTCTTGTACATTTGTATTCGACCACCAACTATTTTTATAATTAGGAGCTTTTTCCTCTGATAATCAAAGCACATATTTTGTAATATTCTTAATATTACTTGCTACTTTTTCCCACATAACATTAGCATCCTCATTCACAGACAAAATCTTACTCTTAAATTTTTTTTTTTAATATACTTTAAATGCCCCCATCTAATCTTAGAATTTTTTTTCACTTTATTTTTTATTTTTTTCCCCTTTTTCTTAAAGTATAAAACTAATAATCATTGTTAGATACATCAATTTTCTCTCGAAATAACTTTATAATCACTACAGGAAAAATGGCAAATACCGGCAATTTTCACCGGCGGTTTATAGAC
>NW_021319949.1:130061-224715 GCF_001605985.2 Dendrobium catenatum | reverse complement strand
GAAAGTGAATTTGGAAGAAAATTTGGAGGTAGAAAACCTAGTGCCTAGAAATTTGAGATTTTTTAAAAATCACCCAAAGGAATTGATTATAGGAGAACCAAGTGAGGGTGTTAGGACTAGGCATGGACTGAATAAAGAAGTCAATTATTCAACCTTTATTTCAATGATAAAACCCATAATTATTGATCAAGCACTTTTAAATAAATTTTGGATATTGGCTATGCAAGAAGAACTAAATCAATTTGTAAGAAATAAAGTTTGAGAATTAACTATAAGGCCAAAGGATCAAAGTGTAGTTGGAATTAAGTGGGTATTCAAGAACAAAATGAATGTCTCAGGAGTAGTCATAAGAAATAAGATAAGAATGGTGGCTATGGGGTATAATCAGATTAAAGTGATTAATTTTGAGGAAACTTTTGCCCCTATAGCTTGACATGAAGCAATTAGGGTTTTATTAATCTTTGTCTATTTTAGAGTATTTAAATTGTATCAAATGGATGTTAAAAGTACCTTTTTAAATGGGATAATTCAAGATGATGTTTTCGTAGAACAATATCCAGTATTTGAAAATTTTAAACACCTAAATCATATTTTCAAATTAAAAAAGACATTATTTGAACTGAAATAGGCACCTAGGGCTTGGTTTGAGAGGTTGAGCACCTTCCTACTTGAGAAATCTTTTAAAAAAGGAAGTGTGGACACAACTCTGTTTTTGAAGAAATTGGGAGAGGATATACTCATTGTAAAAATTTATGTTGATGATATCATCTTTGGATTTACAAATAAGAATCTTTATGATGATTTTTCTAAAATAATGAGTAGTGAATTCGAGATGAGTTTAATGGCAGATTTGAGTTACTTTTTAGACTTTAGCATTAAATAAATTGAGGAGGACACATTTCTTAGTCAGTCAAAGTATATTAAGAACATCCTTAAAAAGTATAAAATAGACAATGATAAACCTATTAGTACACCTATGAGTTCCTCAGTTTAGTTGGATAAAGATCCTAAGGGAAAATATGCTGATCAAAAGAAATTTAGAGGGATAATTAGATCTTTGCTTTACTTGACAGCTAGCTGACCCGATATCATGTTTAGTTTTTGCTTATGTGCTAGATTTCAATCAAATCCAAAAGAATTACATTTGATAGAAATGAAAATGATTTTAAGGTATTTGTTGGGAACTCATAACTTAGGAATTTGGTATCCTAAGTTTAGCTTTTCATTTGAAATAATTGGATATTCAGATTCAAATTTTATAAGTTATAGGGTTGATAGAAAGAGTACTTCTGGAACATGTCAATTCATTAGAAATTCTTTATTCTTTGTCCAGTAGAAAACAAAATTCAGTAGCTCTATCTACTACTGAAGTTGAATACATTGTATTAGGAAGTTGTGTGACACAAGTACTTTGGTTGAAATAATAGTTAATTGATTTAGGATTAATAGTAGGCACTATTCCCATTTATTATGATAATACTAGTGCTATTTGCATTCCTAAAAATCCTATTCAACATTCAAGAACCAAACACATAGACATCAGGCATCATTTCATAAGGGATCATGTATCCGAATGAGAAATTGAACTCATTCATGTTACAATCGAAAATTAACTTGCAGACATTTTTACAAAACCACTAGTCCTTGATACTTTCAGTACATTAAGAACAAGGCTTGGTGTGATTGATTTGAATGCTTAATTAAAATGATTACGTAACATTGATGTTTATTTTTGTTATTGTGTTGTGTGTCTTTTGATTTTGTGATTTTCTTTATATGTTTTTTATTATTTTGTTCATGTTTTGATTTTGCAAACTTCTATCTATTTTTTTTTGTGTTCTCTCACATCTAGATTCATGATTTTGAATGTTAACTTAGAAATTTGTGTGTATATCATCTGTAGAAAATTAATTTTATACGGGACAAAGCGCGTAGCGTATTAACTACCAATTTAAACGGTTTGCATGCAATTTTTCAATTTTTGTATCACCATTCGTCTGTATGATCATCATGATCATTTTGATGATGTATATTTAATTGTATGTATGCATGTAGACGGTTATACGAATAAGATCAATTTCTTTATTTTTGATCATACGTATGAACATTCAGTTCGTACATACGATCATATGGTGATTCAATGTATGGGATGTTTCAAACCATCATAAAAATGATCTTAAATAACTGATCGTCCCGGATGAACACCTATTCATCTGTATGACTATTTTGTCAAAAGTCTGTAAAAAAGGATGCCTCGTAACTACATTTTTATGAAAATCCGTTTCTTTCTTTTATTTTTTTTTTGAAGGAAATGCTAATTTTCAATAAAAAGAAGAAGAAATCCAAATACAAGCTACAAAGTGATAGAAATCCTATCACATTCCTCCTTTAGAACATTAAAAAAAGAAGGAGGAACCTTATTTCTACTAATATCTTCCCAAAGAAAATCTTCAATTAAAGCAAAGTTAGCACAATTGTGTGCTAACTTATTACAATTTCTATTAACAAAGTGGAAAAGAATGTTACCAAAACTGTCCAAATATGATAGGTCTTCAATATCTTCTTGAATCCGTCTCTTTTTGGACTCATACATTCTTCCATACAAAAATTTTTTTGTATGGGATGAAAGGACGAAAGTTTTTCGTTCGTATGAAATGATCATTTTCTCTTTAAATTTGAAGGTTTTGAACTCAAATTTCAACCCCTCAAAAATCACTTTCAATCTTAGATTCTCCTAGAGCTTCACCATGGCTAATTAAGGCAAAAGAGAAAGGTAAAATGTTCTTGCTAAGAGACCCCATAGAAACTCAGCAAAAAACTTTTTGTCCAAAGTAAATGAGGAGTCCTTCCCTAGATTTGCATCTTCCAAAATTGCTCCCTCTAGAGTCGTTCTCCAAGAACAACTCACTTTCAAGATAATGCACCTTTTTGCTTCCACCCAGTTTGGTCTTATTCTCACTCTGATCCATCTCTATAACAAGGATTAGGAATATGTATTTAAGAAGAAAGTGGAGATCACTAAAGAAGACTTAGGAATATTTTTGAACTTAAGGACTCAAGGGATTATAGCCCACACTTTGACCTCCTCCACCAACTTTGACTGGACTGCAATAATCAAGTCATTAGAGGATGTAATGAAGCAAGCTATTTTTCTAAGGTAGCCTCTCTTAACTGCAATGCCTGTAATATCCAGCATATTCTTCGCAATTTCATTATTCCTAAAGCTGGTGATAGAGTAAATATCACACCTTTTCTTTCTACAGTGACTTATTTGATTATGACATGCCAACCAGTAGATGAAGCCCAACTGATTATTGATTACTTTTATAGAATTTCTGAGATTGGCCATGTCTCCAACAAGAGGAAGAAAAATATAGCCTTCGGATATCTTATGACCTATATTTTAAAGAAGAAATATGACCTAGTCCATCCAGTTCAAAATCTAGAAGAGCCGATCTACTATAATGATGGATCTTTCTGAGTAATCTTTAATAAAGATCCACATGTAATAAGTAGTAACTCAGAGGAGGAAAGAAGAGGACCTCAACCTGAAACATCTGGTACTCTGAATTTTTAGGATATGGTCCAAAAATTTAATTGGCTTGAAAGTCATTTTAATCAATGTTTTGATCAAATTGAAACTCATCTTCAGCAGCAGGACTATCAACATCAGCACGATATGGATTGGGTTAGAGGTCAGTTTGATTCAGTTAACCTGAATATGGCTATTATGAGTAACTATTTTAACTTTTTTAACCCTCCTCAGCCTCCTCCAAATCAAGGTCCTTCAGAGTGATGATTATATTTTTGTTTGATTATTTATACCAGATGTGATGCGGTGTGATTGTCAGCTGTTGTGTTTTTATATTTTATGTCATGTTATATGATTTTTTGTGTTAGTTTTTATTTAGTGTTTTGAAAAATGTGTTTATTGATTAGTCAATCATACTCGATGTAATATCCTTTATTATGATATCAATAAAAGTTATCCTATCTTGGTTTAACGTTTTTAATTTTTGAAAATGATATCAATAAAAGTTATCCTATCTTGGTTTAATGTTTTTAATTTCATTTCAGAAATGTGTGTTAGCCTATATGATCATCCTTCAAATATTTTATCTTACAAGTGCTATATCTAGAATTGCAACATAAAATTGAATTCATTAGAATTTTTTTTTAAGTTGTGATTATAACTTGATCTAGTTAAGAATGCCAATCTCATGTCTCTTAATATACTAATATAATTTTTATATTATTATTGCAATTATTATGTTTCTTATTTTGTATTTCTGTTATCAATATAAATATTATTGTACTTAGAAAAATTTGAGATTTTAGATTATTAATTTTGGAAAGATTAAGATTACACTTGAAAATGTACAAAATATCAAAAGAATGCACAATGGTTCGTAAATTGAAAAAGAGGCACAAAATTAGCCCAAAATACAAATGATGCACAAAATGTGTCACAAATATTAAAAAGATGTGCAAAGAGCCACATGTGGTATTTGATTCTTTCCCTAATCTTTCAATCTTTCAATTCAAATTAATCTTATGTTGATTTTATTTGATATTGAAATTTTAATTATACAAATTTTACATTCATCTAATTTGCAATGAGTTTATTTATATCAGTGTCTAAATTGATTCATGATTTTGATATTTTTTTTCTTACCTATGTTATATCCCTTTTTAAATCATATGAATCCTTTTATTTCTCTAATGAACTTTAACTTTATTTGCAAATATATCTCAATCTCTTTCAAGGATCAATTATCAAAGGCTTTTCATATGACTTCTAACATTTATATATATATATTTTTCTTTTTCTTCTTCTCTTTTTGCTGTTGTCAAAAAGGGGGAGAAATATTATTTGTTTATTTTATCGTTGGTATCATTGCTCATTTTCTTTATCGTTGCATTTGTGTTCAAGTGATTGTGTGTTAAAAATTTTAAAACAATTTTTTTTTTATTCAAATGCCTCTTATTCTTACATGCTTATTAATTAAAGGGGAGTTTAGGAGATACTTCGGAATTTGAAAATTATACAAACAATAATTATTTTGCCATCATAAAAAAGGGGGAGATTGTTAAGAGAGATTCTACTTAGCTTTTGCATGTTTTATATTCTTGCAACTTGTTATTTTGATGATTCCAAAAATTAATGTTTTGATTACTTAATTTCTCCTAACACATTTTGGAAGAATTATTTTTTTGGCTCTTATGTGTACTAACATTTCAGGAAAATCAAGCTCCAAATTAATGAAGACTTAAAATAAAGATCTGGCTATACTATTTTATAATTTGGAGTCTGTATTTTATTTATTTTGAGTCAGAGAAAGTGTGATTGTAATTGAGTTACTTAGCACACACACATTGGGGGAGATCTTTAAAAGATAAAATATCTTATACTGATCGTACGGGATGAACCATATTCATACGGGATGATAAGGTCAGTTATACCGAGCAATGGAGAGAACATAAAGTGAAGAAAAATTTTTGAAGTCCTGATCATCCTGACGAATTTAACTGTCCTATGATTTCTCACTTTGAATTATTCATCCAGTTGAAATATCCCATTCGTCTTTGGATGATGTCCTCAAATTTCTCACTTTGAACTATTCATCCAGACGAAATGTCCCATTCATCTCTGGATGATGTCCTCTAATTTCTCACTTTGAACTATTCATCCAGATGAAATATCCCATTCGTCCCTAAATGATATTCTCATATTTTTGAAATTACCAGTTCGTCCAGACGATTCTGCCCATTAATCCCAGGATGATGTCCTATGTTCCTTAACCTTGTGGACTATCCTGTAATTATTTTTCAACGAAGCTTGAAAAAAACTGTTTATACCGGACGAACTTTATTTGTACGGGATGAGGATTGGGTACGAAGTAATTTCATACCAATTCACATTGAGTTCAGACACAACAGTTTTTGCACTGTTCGTACGTACGAATTACAATCGTATGAGATGATCAAGTACGTACATATTTGAAAAATTATAGTTTTTAGACGATTTTTGTGTCTTTCATGTAAAGGTCCTCTTAAAATTGGCTTGTAATCTTTTTGTCCACTGGTCTTCGTGCAAACTGAAGACAGATTGAAGGAGCAAGTGTGAGAGAGTGTTTGAAGGAGATTTCTTACTACTGGAGCATGAAGTTTTCACTTGGTACTCAAAGGTAAGAATCTTTGTTTGTGAATTATGATTACTTCACTCTTTTCTCTTATCCTTCTAGATTTCTCGTGAGAAGATCTTTTAGAGGAGATCCAGTTATCTGCGGACACTCGAGGAGTGAGAACAACAGAAAGTTTCTCTTCCTACACTTGAGAAGTGGGAAAGGACGAAGGGTTCTCTATCTACACTTGTAGAAGTGTGAAAGGATAAAGGGTTCTCTGCCTATACTTGGACAAGTGTGAAAGGACGAAGGGTTTTCTGTCTACACTTGGAGAGTGTGAATAGTAGGAAGGTTCTCTGCCTACACTTGGAGAGCGTGAATAGCGGGAGGTACTCTGCCTATACTTGGAGGGTGTAAAAGGATGACAGTTCTCTACCGCATCGGGTAGTGGTGGATGATAGTTTTTGTAAAGGCTTCTCTGCCTTGCTGTGGGGGCAAAACGAGAGACACTAAGTGGTAATAGTATAATACCTGAAGTCAGGGAGTGGATGTAGGTCGTATTTGATAGAACCATTATAAATCTTGTGTCTTTTTATTTTTTCGCTGCCTTTTTTTTACTTTACTATTTCTGTTTGATTTGTGGTTGAAATATTGTTTTTAAAATTATAAAAGGATGATAAAATTTTTAAATTACCAATTCACCCCTCCTCTTGGTTAGCCACTAGGACATAAGCTTAAGTCTAACTAACTAATTCATATTTAACAAGTTTCAATATACATAAGCCCAGTTAGGAAAGTAGAGGTATTAGATTTAACTTATGAGAAGAAAGGTACAGGTAGACCTCAGAAGACTTGGTTAGAAAATATTTAAAATGGTCTTTCTTTATTAGATTTAAATGAGAAATTAACTTTTAACATGACACAATGGTGAAAAGGGATTCATGTAGCTGACCCCGTGTAGTGGGACAAAGGATTGTTGTTGTTGTAGTTGTTGTTCAACTTATGTTTTATGCTCCTTCTATTATTCTTAAAGCATATGTTTGTATTATTTTTTTATGTGTTTATATATATATATATATATATATATATATATATATATATATATATTAGCAAATTCCCTTTATGCTTAAATTATTATTATCCTCCAATTTCTTTTACATTCTTATTATTTAATTAACCCTTATAAAAATGATAATTAAAAAATGACATAAAATTAGGATGACAGTAATACCCTAGATCCTTTTTTTAACGAACTTTATTTATACTTCATAGGTTGAAAAAACTAATACTTAAGACATTTAATCATTCGTAATATTATCATAATTTTAATTTATAAGCTATACCTTTATAAAATTAACTTTTAAAATGGAAAGTTGAGTAATTAGTATTAAAAATTAGGATTGAGTAGATTAAAATTTGAATCATATCTAAACTGAAAAAAGAATAAGTATTCACAATAAGTACTTAAATTTAAATTATTAAGATTGTTTGAAGGTCTAAAGAAGAAGCTGATATTCAAAATTATTAATTATGTATTTCATAAAAGAGAAAAAAAAGTACTATAAAATAGTTCTCAAATGAAAAGAAAAAAAATCTTTATGAAAAGGAAAAGAATTAAAAGAAGAAATTGAGCACATTAAAAACTAGTATAAGTGTAATCTTAAGATTAGAAGTACAATCTTATATAGAAACTATAAAGGATAAGATGGGAGAGCTAATAAAAGGGATGGTGAGTTAATGAAAGTATAATTTTAAGAACAATCTTTTATAATCATTAAAAATTAACTATTCACTTTAACAATTAAAAGTTTTTCAGTAAGTCTATGACTTATAATTTAAAATTAGGCTATAGAATGATTTACTAGTTTAACTATTAGTATTTTCTTAAACTAGAAGTACAACCTTATTAATCTTTAGTAACTATAAACAGAGATGCATTATCCTATAATTTTAGATTGACATTTTTTTTGGTTAATCACTTAATATGAATTACAAAAAAAAAAAAAAAATGCTTGAGGGTAAGCAAAAGTTGAAGCTTGTGAGAATTTAATGAGTGTAAATAATTTTAACTTTTTTTATGTTAAATTGCCTTTGAAACTATTTTATCTTAGTTTTTCTTGTGCTGGAAAACGTACGAAATGTGGAAAATTTTCAAATATGGTACAACATTGTGGTGTTTGAGACAATATCACTTCGACGCCATCATTAACACCATTAGAGCATTCACTATGGACATAGACATGCCCAACCTCTATTTAACATCACAATAATATCAAAAAGGTCTACACTACAAAGCCCAATATCTATCAGTATAGCATAATGCCAATTTCAAGTTTTGCCAAGGCAAAAGAGTACGACATAAACACCAAATCTCTCAATAATCAGCAGCACCACAGTTTTATAGTTATAACCATTCTGGACATGATCTGCTAGTGAAGTGATTCATTTATTCACTAAATAGTAGGTCCACATCAACGAGCACCACAGTTGAAAAATCCTTCAGTGCTATGGCATTAATTACTTTTATGGGCACCACGATGCAAGTGCCTCGAGCATCGTGGTGCAAAAATCTAGTTTTACTATTTTTGTATAAATATTATATTTGTAATGTTACTAAGCGAGTTCAATAACTTTGTTATTCTAATTATTTACACTTTAATTTCCTTAACAGTGACAACTAAGACTAATTCCACTTCATTTTAGTTATTTGTCAATGTTCGTGGAAGCAATTCTATAATATCAAGGAGTGTAGAGGAGATTATTGAACCCATTTGGTGAAATATTTTTTTTATATACTTACTTTCATTTGTGTAATTAATGAAAATGAGTTTGTTTCACTTGTTCTTCATGTCTAACTAAATTTTATAGCTTTGGATTGATGGTGTGAATGGAAGGAGTACTAATGAATTCTCTTCATCAATAATTTAATGATATTTTCAATATACCAATCTTTATTTAATATACATAATGGCCATACATACATTTAATATTTGGTGTAATGTGTAGCCTATAACTAGGAAAGCTGGCACAACCATGTATATTAATTTTATATGATGTAAGCATTGGTATAGTGGTTAACATATACAAAATTTGTGATGAATTATAATGGAGGGGGGGGGGGGGGGGGTTAATAATACATGATTTACTTACTATTTGAATATTTTTAAAAGGTAACAGACTCTGGGAGTTAAGGGTGGTATTGAGTTTGAAAGGGTTTAATCTATTCTTTATCTATTCATGGTTGACTAAGTGATATGTGATACATATGCTATGAATAACATCAATATTAAAGTGAATCATTAGGAAATATATTATATTTTCATTTCATCACTCCAAAACTCTTTACATAAATAGTGTTTTATTTATATTTTTTATTAATTTTAAACTAAATGATTGAATATCCACCAACACTTATTTTTATTGAGTATGATAATTATTGTACTTGTAGTAGATAGACTTGTATTTGCAAGAAAATGTTCTTCTTCATGGAATTGATACTCTACTATATCACTATATTACTTATTTGGCCCTACTAGACACTTAAATACTGATGGGCCTATATGACATTACATTATTGATCTAAATTGTACAATATTAAATTAAATGGTTGAGATTCGAGAGAACAAAATAATTGGATCGATGTACAAGATCTGGTCCAACAAGATTATAGCCATCCTTTGATATTAAAAGAGATGGATGGATATGATATTTTCTTCATTCTCCCACTCAACTTCTCAACTCTTAAAAAGAAATTGATTGATTTTGAAGATATAATCCATAGATTTTAATAACTATATATAGGAGGATAAGTGTGAAGTGAGCCACCAATCAAACAACCTGATTGCAGTGGATTTGTGCTTTACTTAACTATGTCACAAATCACTAGGTAATGAGGCTTTTCTTATAAGATTACCTCATATTAATTGAGTGGGATGGGGTTTTGATTACTCTGAACTTAACTAATTCCAAGAAATAATTCTCCTTTAATTAGAAAGAATAGAGGACATCTAGATTAGAACGTAGATTTTGGTTAGAAGGGGGTTGTGTGAGCTCAATAAATATCACACATATAAAATGCTAAAAGGATGATGAAACTCTTGCAACCCTCAGGGACATCTCATTAAACTGTTGGGATATAAATTTGGAATTATTAATATATAAAAAACTTGAGTATTTATAATCTATTTGGAAATTAAATTGGGCAAAATTTTAGCCAAAGGAGATAACCAGGGTGTTAGGCTATTCAGGGATGGTACATTGAAGCTCCAAAATATATTTAAAAAGGATTAGAGGAATGTTATTAGCTATGCCATAGGTTATAAGTAAATTAAGTTTACCTAGTTAGTATCTATAGAATTTAGGGCAACAAACGTAGGGCAAGTGGGTAGGACTGGCTGGGTAGGATATAAGGTGTACGGGAGAAATGGCATCAATTTCATTAACCCAATTTAGCTCGAGTTACAAAATGGCTCAAGAAACTTCATTTTTATGAAGTTTGGATAATCTAATTTAGCAAATAGTCATGGTTTTCTTGGGCATGTGTAAGAAACTTATACATAGGTGATGTAGCATTGGCTTGGTCAAATTTGGCCTAGCAAGTTAATTGTCTCAATTGAACTACTTTGGGTTAACTAAGGTTAACAAATTTGGTAAAACTTGATGGACTCAAGAGTCAAAAGACTGTTGGTAGAATTTTGAAAACAGTTTTTGAAAAATATTAATTTTCTTTGGGAATTTTAAAATTTAGATTGAATTCTAATTCTAGGAGTCGAATCAACTCGTTAGAAAAAGTATATCACCCGAAGGACGAAAATAAAATTTCATAACGGTGTTCAGACTTAGAATTATGGAACTCATCTTGAATATCATGACTAGATTCTAAAGAGAACTTCACATGGCCTCGAGGGGACAAGGTAAAATTCAACTAAATATCTAGTTATGATATTCAAGAAGTATGATTGTCGAATTTATATCCAAAGCCTTATTAAAGAAGGATGTATCTCCCCAAAGGGAGATAACACCTTTCAATGATAATTCTTCTAATATAATAACGACAATCATTCTTTAACTTTTCTCAAAGAAATCTAAGAAGATTTTTAAAAAGGATTAATTTTGAAATCAGGTGTGTGTGGTTCCAAATCTCCTATGAGCGCAAGCCCTCGTAGTTAATTACATTGTAGGGAGACAGAGTCCCCTATGAAAACTCTCGATTAAAATAATAATGAAATTTTGTTAGATTTTTTAGGAGTGATATTAAAAATGAATAGAATTTTTGGAAAATCAAAAGGAAATGGATCAAGATTGAACGTTTATTAACAAAATTGAGGGAAGAGAGGTAGGGGACACCTTGAGATTCCAGAACCATCCGGAAGTGTTCCAACTTAATCTAAGTGTTGGGCTTTACGTTTTAGGATTGAAAGGAAACTTTAGTTGAAGTTGAGCATCTTATTAGAAATTTGGGATTATATTCCCGGAATTTGGGGTCTTATAATCGAAATTTGCCCCAGATCCTAAGTATAATTTGGACACTAGACCACAGTCGTCCGAACCTAACTAATGCAATGCAATACCTGGACTTACCCCGGCATGGATTGGGGAGCCAGCTAACCACCTAATCGATTTAAAAGAGAATCCTAAAGGCAATCAATTCATCACATCAAATATAAATTAACTAATTAATAAATGTCCATAGGCAAAGTTTCCTTTCTTATTACAAACCAGAATTTTGCAGAAAGTAAAGTGGTCGGGCACCATTGACAACAACCCGGATTCTAAACCTAGTAATGACGCAAGTCGTTTTGAGTGGGATACTCTCAATCTTCAAACTGCCCAAATGGATAAGAGGGCACTTCCCTTTTAAGGGGAGGGCCACTCTTTCCTCTTTGGATATAAAAAAAAAGTATGATCCAAATTTGGATTTCTAAATGGAAAAAGGAATACTTCCCAAAAGGGCATCCTTTCCTCTTTGGAATCCAAGCTTTGGACCTATGTATCCCAACTCAAAATTAACTTTCACAACACTTGATAGTTATACAAATTACATTTATATCAAATCAAAAATCTAGACTCTCCTGCAAGGTTATCCTAAGCAGTTAATTAATCAAAGAAAACATATTCCCAAGCAGTTATATATGTGCAGAAAAGAAAGTAAAACACACTGGCCACGCTCTTTTTATTTGGGGGCTTTAGCAGCTGAAGCACCTGTGCAAGCATTTATAATAATTGATATTTTTTTATTGATTTAGCCCCCTTTTACTGCCCTACATGAGCGTGGCCACCTGCAGAAAATTATGTAAACATCCAGATCACTCCTAACCTAAGGGTAATCTAGTCGCCAAACACATCAACCATCCACAGAGTGCAAAAAAGTAAGCAGACACAGTAAAGCAATTTCATCCACAACATGCAGTGAAAACTACAAAAAATCTAGCACACAGTAGTAAAGTAAACACCGGCCTAATCTAGATCTAGAGTTGGTTGCCCTAGCACATCATCTAAATTGTGTGTAGAAGGTCGTATGGCTGGGGTAGGTCCTAAAGTGGGTGATTAGTTAAAGTTGTCTAAAATTTTGGGTTTGTTAAGGGTTAAAAGGGGAATTTAGGTTAAACTTTAAGTATTAGTGAATTATGAATTTTAATATATTTTAAAATTTAATTGATCACTACCTTTGTTTCACACCGAGGCTGTGAAGTTTATTTCACCTTCCTTGGGGCTAACTAACAGCCTCGTAGGCCTAGGTTACCTAGTAGTAATCGGGGTTAATTAAGTTATTTAAATTGGTTGGCATTAAAAGAGTGGATTAATATTAAGGGTAGTTGGTTACTGATTTTAATGGGTTGGTTGACAATTTTATTATCCTATTAAGAAAATTCTGGAATTTGGGGGAGTTAATAGATTTTGAAGGATTATCCGGATATGTTAACTAAGGGGTCAAAATTTGATTTTTAAAACTAGAGTTAATCTCAAGGGTTTCAAATTTTTAATAAATACTTGACCTAATTATGAGTTGTTAGACAGGTGGTACATTCAATTTGGAGTTTTCTATCAAAAGTTATAATTTTTAGAAGTTTTGACCCAGTTTTGACCTAAGGTCACCTAAAATGTTGACTCCTTGATTTCGACCAAATTATGGAGGTTTAATATTTTAGAGAATAGTAGATTCTAATTGAAGTCATTAGCCATTGAGTTTGATTAGTTTAAATTTTTCTATAATTAATAGTGAATTTTTGGAATTTTATGCCTTCATAGGAATTACCAAATTATTACAACGAAGAGGTTGCTTAAGGATTTGAACCCAAATGAGTCCCAAACTCCTTGAGATCAGTTCCAAAGGTCATGAATGACCTAAGGATAGATCATAAAGTGTTTAAAGCCCTTTTGGGATTTTTAATGTTTTTGGAATTAATAAAGTTGGTTAACCTTTGATTTTACCTAAGGGCTAAATTAAGACAAATTTAGAAGTCAATTTAAGAGGGTTTCAATTATCATTGATTAGGGGATTAATTAGGGACAATTATAAACATTTTAATAGATTTTATGAGTTGAAGACCGTTCATTATCAATTGATTAGGGTTAATGGGCCATTTCTAAGAAGGATTTTTTTAAGGCTCCTAGTTGGTGAACCAAATGGACTCCAAATTTGATGAAATTTGGATCATAGGATCACCTGACCCAAAAGACTAAACCCATCAAATTGGGGCTCAAATGGAGTACCCTAAGGTGGTTAACTAAACCACCCAAGGTGAGATCTAAGTCACCTTCAAATCACTATAGGGGTCTGTACTAAGCTTGGATTGGGGCAAAATCAGTGGCTCTATACTCCTTATCCTACACATCATCATCAAAGAAAGAATCACACCCTAAATCCCATTGGATAGGTTTATACCCCATTTTGAATATAAGGGTCAAACCATGACCCTTAAACTTAAAATTTGGGTAAAATGCCCTTGAACATCTTAAAAAGGGGATATAAAATTTGGACATGTCAAATACATCTTCAATTTCAATCTCCCAAAAATCCAAGCCTGGTGAACTTGTATTTAAAGAGTAATTAAAGAAATTGAAAAAATGCTCAAACTGAAATTAAACCTAACACTGACCTAACCAAGTCCTGGAACCATGGGGCTTTTGTAGATCTCCCTGAGACCTTTCCAATGAGCCTAAGAACACCTAATTTGGACAAGTGTAGAGGGAGTTATAATTTTTTGAAGTTCACTTGAATTTCTGGAATTATTAATTCGGCCATTACACAGTCAGCGCCCCTTTACACGCGTCGCGCGCCGATTGGCTAGGAAATCATTGGCGCTAACCATTAACTGTTCGATTAACCACAGCCGTCGGATGGCGGATCGGACGGCTAGGATTAAACGCGCTCCGATACCGCGGGATCTAATCCGAGCCGTTGATCAGAATCAACAGCTGAGATTTCGTCTTCAACCTCCCGCACGTATCCGAGACCATAAGGCTTCTCCTGCGTGATCTGGGCGATCCCGCCGGCGAACTCCGATGAAATTTCACAGGGAGGATCAGGACAGTGGAAACCTTCAATCCAACGGTGGAAATCCATTGGGGTGAAGGTTTCCTTCACACTTGACCGGACTACCTAGCTAGGGAGCTCGGGATGAAGGGATTACTGCAGAGAAAGTCTCAACGAATGAGCTTCTCTATCAGGAAGCTTCAGGGGATGATGGTGAATTGATCTCCTTCAGACATCGCGACCGGAGGACGGCCGGAGGTGTGACTTCGAGCGGGACGCTGAAAGCTTTCACGGGCGCTTGCTCGAATAAACAAAGAGATCGATCTGGGAGCTCCAAGGGAGAGCCTGGGAGGTCGAAGGAGCTCTGGGAAATGATTTCGAGCGATTGAGGATCCTTCTGGCAGTCTGGGGAGCTCGAGCCTATTCGGCCGCCTCTCACGGGCATGGACGGCCGAGATTGAGCTGGAGGGGGCTCGGATTGATGCCAGGTGGAAGATAGTGACGTCCTAGGGAGGTCGTGGGGATCAAACTGGTGGGCAGCAGCTTTGATCCAGGGGTTGTCTGGGGGGGACCACCGGAACTCATTTTCCATTGGTTCCAACCGCCGTCGGCCATGGTTTGGGTCGGGTTGACTGGGGTAGGCTGATGGGGACATGCTGGAGTCGAGGGTGGAGTCAATATGGCCTGAGAATGTGTGGATTGAGCTTGTGGCTGGGTTGGACCCAAACCTGCTCGGTTTGAGTCAAATTGAGCTCGATCCAGGTATGGTCAGACCTTAGGTTTGGTATGGGAGATAGGTCTTGGTCTGGTGCACCCAATGCAAGTGGCAATTGGATCCAATTTGGTCTAGGTTGAAAGATGGCTTGGGTTGATCCAAATCTGCTCGGTTCGGGTCAATTTGGGCTCAACCCAGGTCAGGACAGACCTTGGGCTTGAGGTGGGAAGTGGGTCTGGGTCTGGTGGACCCAATGCAAGTGGCAATTGGATCCAATTTGATCTGAGTTGGAAGATGGCTCGGGTCCATGTGTTTTTGGCTACTTTGGGTTAGCCTAAAACCTGACCCAGGTTAGCCCAGAGCATGGGCTAGCTGGAGGAGGTGTGCTGGACCTAGGGCCACCTATGGGAGGTGTTGATCAAGTTCAAATTGGCTTAGGTTAAGAGTTGGCTCAATCTCAAGTGATCTTGGGCACTTTGGGTTAGCCTATTTCTTGACCCAAGTTAGCCCAAGGGTTGGGCTGGTCAAGGAAGGTGTACTGGGTCAATGTGAACCCAATGACACCTTGATTTGGATTCAATTTGATTAAGGTTAAGAGATGGCTCAAGGGAGACCTCTCTTTGTTTACTTGGGCCAAGCTAAATGGCTAACCCAAGTGAGCCCAATGCTTGGGCCTCCAAGAGAGGTCTCTTGGGTACCCAAGGTGTCATCCCTTACATTCAAAAAGGACTTGCAATGGACTTGATTCAAGGATTTCAAAAAGAAGGGGTGTATGGGTTATTGGGTCCAACTTGGTTGACTTGGTCAACCAGGTTGACCGAAGGTCTGGGTTTAAGGTCAACAAGTTGGGTTTTATATTTGAAACATGTTGAAAGTGGTTTCAAGGAATTTGGAGTTGATTTGAGTTGAAATGGGCATTTGAAATCCCATAGGGGTATTTTGGTCAATTTTGACCCATTGGTCAACTAGGGTAAAAAATGGGTCTGAAAAATGCAGTTTACTGCTCAATGGGTTACAATCAACGGAAGTGATTGGAGGCTTTGATGAGGGCTCCAAGATCAAAATCTTCAAGGTGTTAGGTCCAGTGGCATAGGCTGTAAATATTTGAAGGTTTTACAGCCTTTGAATTTCAATTTAGATTCTAGGGTTAGAGATCTCAGAATGAGCTCAAAATTGAAGGGTAACCTCTAGAGACATGTCTTATCACTTTATAAGTGATAGACCCTGAATCAGAGGTCATTTGACTGGGTTTTGAAATGTTTGAAAAATCTTTGAAAAAGGTCTTTAGGACAGGGCCTTAAGACTTTGGATTTGAGTCTGGATTTTTGGATTTGGAATGGATTTTAAGTTTGAATGATTAATATTGAAGTATCCAAATCATTTACAATCATGTTGTGATTGTTAATGAATGGATAAGTTCAAAGCTAGATTAAAGGTAGGATCAAAGTCTAGATTGAAGTTTGGATTCTCAAGTCGATTGGGTCAAAGTTTGGATGTGTTTGAAGCTTGAATTAATTTGGTTTTGAATTGAATGAAATTTGAGATTTGAATTGATCATGAGTAGGGATTAATTTGAAGTTGGAGTTGATCAAAGGTAGGGATTGATTTGAGGTTGGAGTTGATCAAAGGTAGGGATTAATTTGAGTCTGGATTGGTCCTGGGATCTTGAGGAATTCTAAGATCTAGGATCTAGAGGAGCTCTAGAATTTGGGATGTAGGAGAATCCTAAGCTCTAGAGTAGGCCCTAAGGACTTGGATCTAGAAAAGAATCTCAAGCTCTAGAGTAGGCCCTTAAGGTCTGGCTCTAGGAAAGAATCTTAAAGTCTAGAGTGGATCCTAGGATCTAGGATTGATCTAGAGTTTGGAAGGGCCTTAGTGACCTCATACAAAAATGAGGTCAACAAAGACTAGGGTAGACTTTAATGGTCATAATGAATCTGTTTGAATTCTTTAGAGGTCAAGGGTCAGCAAGGGTAACTTGAACTCATGAAGGAAGGCTTTATGGATCTTTTAGTCAACCTAGGCTAACTTAATAAAGCAAGGAAGGACATTCTTAATGGATGGGTCCATTGGGTTGAGAATGCTACTTGAAATTTATTGAAAGTTATTTGAGGGCATGCCAGGGTCTACACATGATGAAATGCATGGTATGCATATTTAGGTCAAAGTGACCTTTAATGGTGAATTTATTTAAACATGCTCAACCGGTGCTCACGATGGGCTCCAATAAAATCAAATATATTAGTGGATTTTTTTGGGATGTTTTGCTTGCATTGGTTTATTTTAAAAGAGGTGGTATAGAATAATTCATGTTTAGGTTAAAGGCAACCCATATAGTCAACATAACCTTTCAGGGTCAATCCTGGGTCAAAATAATGACATATCTAATAAAAATTATAGTAGGCCTAGTAATCAATTATTTGTCTTGGATTCAAGCTAGCAAGATGATTCATGCTTACTTTCTAGCTGTGGGGTGTAAGGGTTTCATTAGTCCAACTTGATCAAACTATGTCAACCATGGTAAACCCTTTATCCCAATGGGATCAAATCATTTGAATCATGATTATGGCAATGTTAAAATCATTTCTAAGGGTTTGAAAGGAGATTAGAATAAAAATTCCATGTTGAGTGGCAATAGATATAAATAGGTGAAGTTTTGATTACATGCTTTTAATGGTTTAGTGTTTATGGTTTAGAAGAGCATAGAAGCTTCCAAAGCCCACTAGCAGATTATAAGGAGATGATATGTCAACAAGCAATTATCAAAATGACATTTCAAAGGCTTTACCTAAGGCCTTAAGCTGGCTAGGGTACTCTTATAGAAAAGGATTCCTATGGTTTATGGAATAAACTTTAAACTGACTCCATATAAAAATGAGGTCAACAAATAGAGCCCAAATTAATTTGATACATTTCTTTCATAAAAGTAAATCACTCATCACAATAAACCCCTTATCTTACCCTCCAAATCATGGAACAAGCTAGATTGAATCCTTACTATTGGTTGATACAGTATGGAATCGAATAACCAATAACCAAGCTAATATTGTTAAGTTATTTTGCAACACCATTCCATGAGTCCAATCCCCTTTTACAACCTATAAAGTGCATACCACATTGCCACCACTATAGACAAATAAATTTAAATAATTTATTAAATGAATTTTAATGAATAGAGCTTTATAACTTCATAATAAATCATCCACTCGATCAAATTTCATGAAAAAAGGCTTTCTCGATTAAAAAAAAAATTATAAAATGATATTAAATTCCATTTTTTATTAGTACATATGATGTGATTAGGCTTTGAATACCCAAATTTTTTCTTAATTACTTTATAAATACTCATAAAATAGGCTTGAAATATATAGCAAATGAACAGTGGGATGTTTCCTACATTGCATAATTTACTCAATCATGTTTTAATCTTCCACAATCATAATTTTATTTTTTAGACATCTATGTTGGTATTTAGCCTAGATATCTATAATGTTATTATTTAGGGTTAATTTTGACATAGTTTCTAAGTTTTTGAATAATGGTTAGAAACAAAATGATTGCAAGTCCTAAGAAATAAAAAAAGACACCGAGGAAATTAACATAGGCTTGGTCTAGTAAACCTAATAAAATTTTAAGAAATTCACCATAGATCTAATAGGGATGAAACTTAAACCTAGCACACTTACTAACATTCTAAACCGTAGGATTTAATATGGTGTTAATTAGGGTTTAGTAAACAACCTTATCAACAAACCCTAAAATTAGCCTTAATTGTGGGCATAAACTTCATAATTTATTAAATAAAAGTCATAAAATACTTTAAAATTTAGATTTAACAAAAGATTTAAAGCATAATAAGGAAAAAATATTATAAAATTTATTTAAAATAACCTTAATCATAACTTAGGGATTAATTAAACATTAAATAAATTAAGCTAAATAAAATCATTCATTTGCTAAATTGACCCTAAATTGTAGTGATTGTACCTTGTGTAATCCTTGACCCTCGTATCAATCATATGATCAATTGAGTTCATTGAATTAATCATTTGTATAAACTTAACTATCTTTTATAGAAGGGAAGTTAAATAATTCCGTTTAACTTCTAAATTCCATATTTAATTAAATATAAATAAAAAAAAGTTTAAAGTAAACTTCATGTAGTTTTAAAAAATAATTTAACAAATTAAATTATAAAATTAAAATATAAATAATCAAAGTAACAAAGTCAAACTTAGGTTAAACCACCATTATGGGTTTAAAATTTCTACAGCCTATTCATTCCAACAAAAAAATAAGAACAACACCTTAAGTGGGATTTTGAGATCACTAATGCTCGGAATAGTTATATCAAAAAGAAAATATAACCTCAGCTCAAATACTATGTAAGTACAAGCCAAAAAATTTTTTATGATAATTTCTTGTGTGGCAAAGAGTGAACACCCCAAAAGAGGAGAAACAGTGTCCCAACTTAGCACTATCCAACCAAAAAGTACAGAAAGCCAATACTTGCAAACATCCTTGATTCTATCAAAATTGCCACTATATGGAAGTAAAGCCTACATATAGAAATAGTGATTGCGAGCAAATTTGCCAAATTGTTATAATAATGATAATTGAAATAATCCTGCAACCAATAAACATTAGAAGAAAATAGCCAAGAAAAATACTTCAAGGATAAGAAATAATAACCAACCAAAACCATATACATGAACAAAGGAAATAACATTAGATTTAGAGAATTCCAAATTGAGGAATTCTTCAAGTAAAAAAGGAGCCCATCAGACATCCACTTAATTGGGATTTCGAGCTCACTAATGCTTGGAAGAGCTTTATGAAAAAGAAAATATAACATCAACTCAAAATCCTATGTAAGTACAGGACAAAAAAAATGTTATGATAATTTCTTGGGTGGCAAAGAGAAAACACCCTAAAAGAGGAGAAACAATGCCCTAACTCAGCACTGTCCAACCAAAAAGTCCAGAAAGCCACTACTCACAAACATCCTTCATTCTATCAAAATCTCCATTGTATGGAATGAAAGCCTACAGATAGAAATAATGATTTCGAGCAAATTAGCCAAATTGTTATAATAATGATAATTGAAATAATCATATAACAAATAAACATTAGTAGAAAATAGCCAAGGAAAATACTTCAAGGATAAGAATAAATAAACAACCAAAACCATATACCGAATTGCATTAGATTTAAGGAATTCCAAATTGAGGGATTCTTCAAGAAAAAAGGAGTCCATCAGTCATCGACTTATAGTCTAGCAACTCCCAAATGAAACAACCATTCCTAAAACTAGTGCAAGAGATAATACAATAAAATAAAATGACAATAAAAGGATTATTATACCACCAATTAACAGTGTTATAATGAGTAAAAAAATTGATAATAAGAAGCTTTATACACAACCTTAGGGAGGTAAAATAAGTAAAAAAAAGAATAGAAATCAACATCACCTTTTTGAGTTATACTCCTATACCGAAGTAAGGTATAACATTAAAATGAATGTCAAAAAAGGTCCTAAAAGTCAGTGTAATAATAATTCCTATGCAATTATAAAATAACAAAATTCACCAAAGCATGCAAGTAAACCTCAAAGAAGACCACCATCAACAAGCACCCGAAATGCAGAACCTGAGATAAACTAAACCCCAACATAGCTTGGAAAATCAATGAAGTCATCCCTTAAATAAAATTAAAAACGGATTATAAGCACTCCAATAGAAATGATAAAAACAACACGTTGAGATGTCAACCAGCTTAGCAAAACCACATGTAGGGGTTGCCCATGCTATATTAGATTCAACCAGAAACCCCCAAATAATTCACCTAGGGAACCCCTAGATAAAATTAGAGAGAAACATGAATAAAATGCCATGGGTAAAACACATAGAGATCTAGTAATTGATACAACCAATAATAGGGCTTTTCATAACAAATAAACAAAATAGAAAAGTGTAATTCCTGCAAAATAGAAAAATCATAACCATTATTAACCTACCTCAGTTCATGAAGATTAATTTAAATAACCAACAAAATATGAGAAATGTATGGGCAGTAGTTAAGCTTCATGTTAAACATAAAAAATTATAAAAACTGCTTAGACTAAGCTAGTCCAAAGTACAAACATCAAGAATAGCTGAGAAGTGAAGTCTAATAAGACATTAAATAAGAATTATAATAGAAAGATGCATAAAAGCAGACCAAATAAATAATAGGAAAAAGAAAAATAGATGGCTAGATGGCCAAAAAATAACCAGACATTTATAATTTAACATATGGCAAACCAGATTTATCTAATCAAATATGGTATTTTAGAGAAGTAGTCATGCTTTTATAGGTTGTATCCATAAAAAAATCTAGATTACCTCCATAAATGGCTAGCCAATCATCACAAGTGTTACCTTCCCAATGAAGATGAGATATGGGAAAATTAGAAAGACCTAACAACTACTTAATTTTCTATATAAGATAGAAAATATAAGTACTACAAATATGATTATAACTCTAATTAAGATAATGAAGGTTATAAATAACATCCACCTCAATCCAAATGCATGTTAGTAATACAAAGGGAAAGAGGTAACTTTACACTAAATAATATTGCAGAGAGCTCAACAAAAATAACTGATCACCTATGTAATGTACCAACATAGGCCATAATGGTAATACCGACATTTATCTAATGATAGTAGCACAACCACTATTATTTTAGAACCATCAGTATTAAGTTTAAAAGTATACTGATTGGGTTTAATCGAGTAAACTAACTTGGGATCATCAACATTATGCTAAGTATGAAGAGAAATGACAAAATTTTGAGCCCTAAAAGAGCAACCTCTAAAGTTTTTTATGTTAAAAAGACTAGCAGAAATAAGCTTAAACATTTTATCTTTAATTTTACTAATAACGAGCCAATGATTCAAGCTGATATTATAAAAATGAACCATTTCTAGCAGGCCATGAGTACCCTATAATAAGGAAGGAAATAAAATTCTTATAACGACCTTTAGAATTAATTACCAATTATTTAGCATATCTAAAATACTAATATTACCACATAAGTGATTAGTTCTAAGAATCAAATCAAAATAAATCTATACTTTAGTTGTAACTTTACAAGAAATAAACACATGATGCATATTCTCAATATAGAAATAGTATTGACATTTAGATGATTGGACAAAACCACTACTCAACAAATTATCATCAGTGGGATTATACCTAGGAATAAATCTGCAAATAAAAAATGTAATGGTAGTAGGGATACTTTTGTGCCATATCATAGTGAAAATAATAGAAATAGTTTTCCTAATTCTTATAGATTTCCAAGATTCTTTAAATATGAAATTTGCAGTGCTAGAAAGTTTAAATAATAATGAATAATTAGTCTCAACTTTATTGCAGAGTTTCAAGATATTATTAACAACAAACTTAGTAACCATCTCAGCTAATTTAATATAATCCCAAGTACTATGAATATTGAAAAGGCTCACTTTAATGACAATAGTAGAAAATGTGTTGAGCAAAGAATCATTGGAATAAGAACTGAACCAATTGCTTGAAAAAACTTTTAACAACCTAAGCCACATTGAATTTCATTTTGGGCTTCCAATTTAGTGTTGTATAATCTCTTCTAAACCATAGAATCACCATTATTATAGGAACATATAGCAGGGTGCTTACCAAAACTATAATTAATCATCATAAAATTATCCTAAAAGCTTTGTATAAAATGAAATGAAACCATAACTTAATAAAAAAAGTATGATATAAATCATTCAACCTTTTAAACCCAAAACAATCCTCCTCCATGATCTCACAACACTTATACCAAGACGACTAAAGAAGCTTAGTCTTGTTGGTGGTACCTCTCCAGGAACACTTATTTAAAATTCTCTCTAAACATTACAAACAACATGGTTGGGTTGAATTGTTTTCAAAATATAGATATTTAAGGGGAAAAGAACACCTTATAAGGATTATTCTCCCCCAAAAACTTAATATATTAAATTCCCAAAAGGCCAAACATTTTTTCACAAAATAAATGAGATCATCAAATAGAAATGATTTATTCCTACCTTCAAAAAGAGGAACACCAAAATACTTAATAGGTAAGGAGGTATGCTTAAAGACAGTTGTTTATTTAATATAATTAATGCAATAATAAGTAACCATTTTGTAAATTGCTCTTATTATTATTAATAAAAAGACCACTTGACTTCTCATAGTTATGAAAAAATCTCATCATAACATTAATAATATTCAAAGAACAATTAGCAAATATTATAAAATCATCAACAAAGATTAAATGGAATCTAGGAAAACCTCTGATAAATCTATAATTTAGAGTAAGATGATTTTCAAAAAGATTAATAAGGCCAATAAAATATACTTAGCACCTATGATAAATAAAGCAGGAGAAATGAGATATCCTTATCTTAACCCTTGAGAAGACTTAAAGAAAACATTACTTTACCATTAACAATGATAGAAAAATAACAACCTTCAATGCAATTATAACGAGCTTAACAAACACCATATTTAGACCGAATAAATACATAACGTGATCAATAAACATCCTTTTTATGTTATCACAGGCTTTAGCAAAATCTAGTTTCAAAATGATTTTCCCACTCTAACTTTAATATCAAGATCATTAAGTAACTCATTGGCAAGTAAAATATTATAATAAATATCTCACACCTTAACAAAACTAGTTTGAATGGAGAAATAATCTTTGGTAAAATGGAAGATAAATGACTCATTAAAATTTAGAAATAAGGTTACTAAAAAAAGAGCATAGACTAATACGCTGATTGTCATCAAAATTATTTGTATCATGCTTCTAAGGTATGAGAAAAAATGGACTTAGTAGTGAAATATTTAGGGATATTATTGCCAGTAAATTAATCCATGATTGTATTATAAAAGTTATAATTCATAATATTCAAAGATTTTTGAAAGAAATAAGTAGTAAAGCCATTCAAACAAGCCACAAAATTAGAGTTCATGTAACTTCTAATATCCATAACCTTTTTCAAAGTAGGGAGTTTAGTAAGAATCAGGTTATCCTCCTCGTTAAAAACATCGGGAATAAGATGAAGATAGTAAGTTGGGCTGGGGAAAAATTTTTAGAATGAAATTTTTTAAAATGCTTCATAGCTAAATTATTATTTTCCTAACAACCTAAATGCTAATACCATCATAATACACTGTCTTATGGATGTTGTTAGCGACTCTCTTCTTATTGACTAGGGATGAAAATACTTAGTATTCTTATCTCGCTAAAAAGATCCTTAAAAGATAGTATTTGTTACCAAAAAACCTCATGTTGAGCATGCCAGCTAAAATTAGCATCCATAAGGTCAAGTTGAAAATTTTGTTCAATGGAATTAATATTATCATTATCCACTAAGACATATAATATTTTCATTATCCACTAAGACATAAATAATTTTTTTTTTTTTTAAAAATTCCTATTCCAGTAATTAATTTTAAACTTTAACCTTTTAAGTTTATACCCTAATCTATTAATTCCATGAATACAATCATCATGATGCAGGGGAGCTTGCCAATTATCCTAAACCATATTTTAAAAAAAAAAACCTTTGTAATACATATTTTATTCCTTGGGTGGGAAAAAATAAATATATTTATAAGCTTATGACTTTTTAATTAAGGATTTCAAAGTAATTTAAAGTTTTTATTACTACGAATCTTTAAAATAAAGATTTATAAATTATTAAATAAATTATTAATAAAATTTAAGATTGTATGCACTTGATATATCCTTTAGTGGGGTAATAAATGCATTAAAATTATGAGCCTTAGGATTTGATGATGTTTAGATCGGCCTCTATGGCATGCAGTTGGGAAAAATAGGGTAAAGCTTCATGGCTAGATTATTACCAACCCACTTTGCCTTAAACCATTTAATGAGTTCATTTTGGCTTTCCTAGAGCTCCTCTACTTTTTTTTTTGTGTTTCCTTGCTGCTTAGAAGAATGAAAATGAGATTGATTATGAACTTAGCCACACTCCATCAAACTCCTTATACATAGCATCTCCTACAAAACTTCTCCAAGTGCTTCAAGGAAAAGAATAAGCTTATAAACTCCTTTAAGTTCACTATTATCAATGTAAATCTTAAAATCAAATATATCAAAATAGGAGTTAAAAAATCTGTTCATAAATTGCATTTCAAAAGATAAAAACAATTCACCATTCTTCATACAATCATGCATAAGCTCTACCTAAAATTCTAAGCAATTTGGATCATTTTACCTCAAGCTTGGAATGTTCAAATAATCAAAGCTTTCAATTGATCTAAGGGGGAATATGAAATCACACCCATTTTATTTCTTCTAATTAGATTTGTTTGGTATTATTTTGTTGTTCCAATGGCTCCATTTAACTATGTGCACCTCTTATTGTTCATATTACTAAATGAAAGTTCATGTAGGTTGTTAGACCATATTAAAATGTCCCAAGGCTAACCAAGAGGGGGGTAAATTGGTTATTTTAAAAAAAGATTGGATTTTCTAAAACTGTTTCTAGAAAATTTAAGCAATGATCCTTGAATATGCATTTTTTTATATATGATTATCTCAAAAGATTTTTCAACCACAATACTTTAATGTGTAGAAAATCAAAAATATAGAAAAATTAAAGTGAATAGAAGAACACCAAATTTATAATGGTTCGGTCCAAACTTGGCAAACATCCACTCCCTAGAGACTCCTTCTCCGGATATTACACTAAATCAACGTGACTATACTTTTTCCCCCACGACAAGGCAACGAAGCCCTTACAAACTCTATTTCACCAACCTAGTGTGCAAGAGAACCGACACCTTTTTCACCCTCCAAGTGATGGAAGCATACCGTCACATCCTTTTTCACCCAGTCAAGGCACAGAACTGTCACATCCTTTTTCACCCTCCTAGTGAAGGAAGAGAGCCGTCACATCCTTTTTTACCCTCTTGGTGAAGAGAGAGAACCTCAACACATTGTTGAAAATCTTCTCTCAAAAGTTTCCAGTGGAGTTGGGCAAAAATTTGAAGAAAATAAAGAGATCCTCGCTTTGTGCAACCTTACAAATCCCTCACAATTACCCCTCATTAGATCCTTCACACTTCCCTCTAATAATCTCTCCCATACACTGAAACTCAATGAACACTCTCCAAAGGAATTCACAGTAAAGGACTTGAGTGTCAAGATTTAGGACTTCTTACATAGGAAATATAAAAAAAATAGAAAACAAAACTTAAAATTTCATGTGAGCCGACTTCAGATCATACATTATGATAGTGGATCATCTATATGAGTAGATCAAAAAATCTTGGTATGATCTTATATGAACCTAATTTAATACATTGTAGTCATCTGTACAAACTGACCCACCATACAAATAGTTCAAAATATAATGTGTTCATCAAGTACGACATGTTGTGAACCTTATTTCGTATATTATTAGTCACCTGTATGAATTTATATCAAATAGTATGAACATTAAATACAAATCATGCTTCATCTGGTATGATTGAGGATTAACACAATTTTGTACTATGTTAGTCATCTGTATGAATTCATATTATATTATAACAATGGTATAAAAATGAATGAGTTTATTTGGGAATAATTGGTATGAACCCAATTGCATACATTATCAGTCGTCTGCATGAACTAAAATTATACGGTACGAACAATTCAAAAGTACAATCCATGGTTTGATTAACTACATTTTGGAGGAAAAAATATGGCAAATTGTACAGTACAGTTGGAAGTCATACAGTATGATTAGTTTTAAAATTTTAAGTTTTGACTCTCTCTCTTGTTTGTGCGTGCATGGTTACCCAGTTATAATCACACTCTATGGGACTCAAAAAAATAAAAAATAAAGATTTACAAACTTATTACATAAAATTTTAATCTACTCTATCTTGAAGTCTTTAGCATTTTGTAGTTTGATTTCACTGAAATTTTAGTACACACAAATAACAAATAGAAAATGTCTAGTACATGGTTGGAGAAATAATAAAATTAATAGAACAATAATATTTTGTTATCATAAAAAATCCAATCTCAATCTGGATTCTTGAGTTGCAACACTAAATCTTGGTCGTCTATAGAAAATGTGTTGATAAAAAATCTATCAATCATGCCAACATGGTTAAGAGACCACTTCAATATCATTGCATGTATGATCGGCACCATGGAACTAGTCTAATAATTATGAAACACAAATGATTTCTAAAAATGGATTAAAATAATTATTAAATTTCTTGGAACTTTCAAAAATCATAGTAAAGTCATTTATTGTCCAGTAATTAAAAATAAATACCCTATGGTATAAGAATAATGAGTACTTTCATTTAAAATTAATTTCAGAGTGTGATGAGTAGTGTATAGGGAGTGTTTTATATTTGAAGCCCATATATTTTTTAATTATTACTCTTTAACCAATGCTCATATTGGGGTTATCTTTATATAGAATAAATTAGGATATTTTACTCATATCAAAATTTTCCAACCTTGGTGATTACCATAAGCTCTGTAATTAAATTTCCAATGTTATGGGTCATTATTTGACCAAAAACATAAAAGAAATTAATTCTCTTAATGTTTGTTGATTTTGGTTACTATTTCCTTATGTAATATTTATTTTAGTGCAATGGTTATGCATAATCAATTATAGGGTTAGATGGTAGAGACACATAGAGAAAATAAATTTAGGTTTGGTCTAGAGAATACAATTTTTTTTAGAAATTATCCACATATTCTATAATGATCAAAATAAAATCTAGAAAATTTAGTGACATTATAAACCCTTGGAATTAATTTCACTTAAATTGGACATCATTAGGTCAATTAAATAACCAACCTTAAAATTAGCCACTATTTTGGCCCTGATTTTCATAAAAAGGCTTAATTTATTGTATTAAAATCATAAAAATTTAAGATAGATTACATTCAACACTAAATCAATCCAAAAACTAATCAAAAATAAAATCAACCACCAATTTTAATTAAAACTGACATGAGTCAAAATTAAAACATAAATAAAGATTATTTAAATAAAATAATATAAAATAAAGTACCGATTAAATTAATCTTAAATTTTTAGTTACATTCACATTAACATTTGTATTGATTTGGTTAATTTAGGACCAATTAAAAATTCTTTATTTACGGGAGGGATTTAAATAATTAATAAATACACTAAACATAAATAAAATTAATAAATTTTAAGTTAGGGAAAATTTTAAAAAATAAATAAAACAAAATAAACAAAAAAAATCCATAAATTTTAAATTAAGTTTAAATTGATGTTTTAAAATTAAATAAAAAATTAAGCTTAATGATTAAAATAAATCAATTGAACAGTCTTAAAGATTCAAATAAATAATTAAAAATCCAAACAAATATAATAAAAATATAAATATTAATTGAAATTTTATTTTTCTAAACACAATAAAAATTTATAATTCATTTGATTAAGTTCCATATATTCAATTAAATCTATTCATTAATTAAATATTAAATAATTAAGTAAAAGGCCTTTAAGGGTTGTGTTTAGCTTTTTTTGGAAGGTACTTTGTGTTTGAGTTTTTTTGAATTAAATGCAGATAGCATTAAAAGGCAAGGAAAAAAATTAAAACCTAATTGATCTTATACAACCCATTGCATTCCTACTTAAACAAAGATATAAATGAAAAAGGAATGCCAGTACTAGTAATGTCATCCCAAATAAAATTACTAAATAAAAAAAAAATTAACACATAAGTCAGCTAGCTTATTACTACTACTAGAAAAACTAAAAAAAAACTTGATCAAAATCCTTAAGGAACGAAAACTAACTATCCGACAAATGCTTGGACATACCTTTGGCGCTTTCAAACAAACTTTGAATAGATTTGATAACATTGTAGTTGTCCCCTTCAATAATAATACCTTTAGCTTCTACCATCCAATTTTGAATAACCTTTTCCAACGAAAGGATAGCCATTAGTTCCACTTGAGCTACATCCCAATGTAGCCCCATAAAGCAAAATGCATGCAAAAACCTTCCCTTGTGATCTCTAAGCACCCAACCAATACCAGCAATATTAGATATTAAAAGAGAAGCATTAATATTTACTTTTATCCACTCTAGTGGAGGAGAATACCAAGAAGAAAAGATAGATAAAATAATTATATTTGATTTATTGGCCATCAATAAACCTTCAATAAACTAAAGCCTTTTACATGATGATTTTTGCCTTTTAGAGAGCATATATGTATTTGATTTATAAGGCTTTGGATGTAATGTTGGATACTTTAAAGCAAGTTTGTGTACTCTAATATGTTCTTTAAAATAACTACTTTTCTAAATTACCTAATGAATGATTAATAAAACCCAAGTACTATGTGTAACAAATCTATCCTATATGTTCGAATAGTAGCATTATAATTATGAGCCTTAAGACTTGGAGGTTACTGGCTTATGCATTTTGGAGTCATTAATTTATAGGGTTCTTAAAAATTAATAATTAATTAAAACCATTTAAAATATAAATAGAAAAATATTAAACCATTCTAACATAAACTTGAATCTCAAAATCCCCTTGGGCCCATAATAAATAAATAATTTCAAATTTAATAACTCAAACAATAGAATCCCTTAGGACATATGAATGCCAAGCACCCTTGTTTACGAACTGTAGATAGTTTTCGAGGACAACTAACTCTATTTTATGCTAAGACAATGATTATTCTTATTTTCTTGAATATGACATTGTTGGAGGGAATCTTTTGATTGTTTACCTAGTTTTGAGAGCTATGCATGTTATAAACGTTTAATTTCTATTGGTACACCTTAGTTATTAGGATACATTTTAATTATAAAATTCTTATAAACCTTTATTGCACTCTTTTATTACCCAGTTTACCACTTTTATTATTTGGAAGAGTCAGTATAGAATGTACTTCGGATCAAATGTAAATTTAAATAGTATTTGTAAATGAAGCGTGTATATAGATCAAGTAATTAAGCATCCATAAGTTATAGAAGTTTAAAAATACTTTCTAGTGTATACATGTAGGGCTCCCAAAGAAAATTCCTTCTCGATTGGATAATATTTTCTTTCAAAAGTTTATAGAACGAAAGATGATAAGTAAATACTTTTAAATCAATTTCATATAGGCATAAAAAATCTACTTTGTTTTAGCAGAGCTTGTCCACCTTACTTTCTTGTAGACCCTAGGTTTTATGTAATTCTTTAATAAATGAAATGAAAATTTTTACTTTACTTTTTTTACTTTCATAAATTATTTTTCATATTAGATCATAATATATACATTGCATTCATATGGATTGTAGATAACATTAAATAGTAGCATTTTCTTCACTTTCTTTCCATGTACATATTTAAAACATTATTGGAACATTTATGGTAGTTTTAGAATTATATGGTAGTGGTGTCATAACACGAACACCTTTATCCTGACATGCATACATAAATCCATTTTACTTTCTACAATAATTCTAGCCCATCAAATAAGCCATTTATAATGAATGAAAATTTTGATAGATGAGGCAACCATAATTTTCCTTAATGTTCAGATCATTATACTATCAAATTTTCTTAAAAATTATTGAATTAAAATTTTAAATAAATATAGCTTTAGTAAAAATAAATTTCATGGCTTAGGGTGTCTTTGTGTGAAAACAACATTAGTTAGGAGCATTTGATCTAATTCATATTACTAAGCACTAATTATAAATTTAAACTAGAATTCTTTATTCTAACATTACAAATATTGAGCTTAACTATATTCATTAGACATTAAAATTAACAATTTAAAATTGTGTGTTTAAGTGGTTAGCTAGCAGCTTACTCTAAACGAGTATAAATCCACATGCATTTGTGCCCATAAAATGTCCTTATGTTGGGATTATCTTGACCTTCTTAAGAATAATTATAAATTTAAAATTATTTTGAAATAAATTCCTGAAATAGTTAAATATTTAAATCAAATATAATAATTTTTTTTTTCAATTTAAAATAAGTCTAGTCTCCACTTTAATAAAACTTTTTTGTTTGGGAGATGCAACTAATTGTTGGGGATTTCCACTTTGGGAACCTGAGAACCAAAATTAAAATAAATCATATCTTAGTCCTATAACATATGGGAAAAACTATTTCAAGATAGACCCAAGCTATTCACAAATTAGTATTTTTTTTCAAAATGATAGGTGGATGCAAATTTTATCATTCGAGTTAAATTTTATATTCCTTAAGATGAGTTTAATTATGAAATTAATTAATTTTTCTTTTTAAATATATAGTAAAGCATTATTCTATCTATTGAGGATATATACTGTTGGCTATGCATATTTTATTAAGAAAATATTAAATAAAATAAGGAGTCTTGGTTTACTTATCAATAATGCTTTTTATTATCTAATATTTTCTTTAGGATGCAAACAAAAGTTTTATTAAGGTCATTAGCCAATCATGTTTCCAGAGGGAAACAAATTATAAAGTTTCTTTTATCAATGTAATTATGTCTAGCAAGACTATTTATTGAAGTACTTCTGAAAAAAGGACCATTATCGCACAAGGAATACCAAATAGGTACTGAACATGGTTAATGAAATGATTTTGAATATTATGTGCTTTGACCTCTAAAAAATTACATATGTCCACTTTGAGAAGAAATCTATAGTTGTCAATATGATTCAATGACCTTTAGAAGATGACAAATCAATTGGACAGACGACATCCATACCTCAGCTTTCAAAAGGCCACAAGACAATTATTATACATTGTATATTGGGTGGTTAATATAAAATAAACTACACCGTACACCTGAAATTGATGACAACATCTTTCAACTTTCATGCAATCATCTATGATCGAGGGATAATTTTGTATTTGTTCGATTTTCTTCTTCATCTTTGTACCATATTGATGTGTACCACATAATCTAGCACGTAATTTTTCTATAATTTTCCTTTCTTATAATTTATATAAGCATCATAGAGACATCTGATCAAATGATCTTTTATATAGGACCTTATTGATTAAGGCATAGGAAAGTGATGTTATTTTAATTAGATCAACTGTTTATTAATCAAGAACAATATTATTTTCTTTTGACTTTTCGATGAAGGGGTTTCTTAAATTCACCATTTTCTTATCAATTACAAAAATAATTTTTTCCAAGGTTGTGGCTTTTTTTAATATACTCGTTATAAAAAGATGATAATGTTCTATGACCTTATATTTTTAATATGATTTAATTAATTTTGGGACAAGCTAAAGCTTTGGATTATTTTCTAATATATCTAAAATAGAGTTCATTCCATTAAAAATCCTATGCAAAGTTACATTTGGGATTGTTTTTGGAATATATATTATATAATTATAATAGGGAATCAGACTATCCTTTAACACTTTATAGATTTTAGCTATTTCATTAATCTCCAGCTATGAATCTCAAAACATTTCATTTCTTGGTTTTCATTTAATATTATTAACTCGTACCTTGTTATCAGTGCTTCGTACTTAAGTTCATTATGCATATAAGGTTCTAACATAGGTTAAGAGTAATACATAAGACCTCTATTCAGAGTGATTGATACTATATTAATTCCAGCTTTCCTTGGGCATCTTTTATGGAATGCTCCTTAATAACAAGTGGCATCACCATTAAAAAAGAATTCTATGGTAGATTTTTAATTTTATTCTAACTTTATAATTTTTTTCTAGTAATTTATTAATTATTTGATAATCCTCCTTCACTGTATGAGCTACTAATGAGTCTGTAATAGCTTGCCTATTCATAGCATACAGGGTAATGATTGTAGTTTCCAACTATAATAGAATCATCAACCATCTGATGAATCTCCATTATAAGGTTAGATGAGTCATTAAATATTATAACAAATTTATTTTTGAGGTTAAATTTACTTTATGAGATAACATAGTTTTCCTTAACTTCTGGGCAGTGAAGATTAGAGCCAAACAATGTTACTAGATTGAAGCATATTTTACTTTTGTTGGATGTAAAAGTCTACATATATAGTAAAATTTATTCACCTTCCCATCCTCATTTAAGCTAAGACACTCACTTAATGATTTTATATACGAAATTAATGGCTTCTTTGGAATGGGTGTAGTCAAGACTGGGGGGATTTGTTAGATACTACTTTGTGTTAAAAATTATTCTTTGGTAATTTTCAACCCACTAAAAATGAATGCCTTTCTAACACAAATATACAAATGATTCACATTTCCTAAAATATTTGATATGAGCCTTCTAAGATATACCAATCAACCATAAATTTTTCTTAATTACGTGAGATTTTTATGTGGTGACTTTTTAAATATTTTATTCAGATCAATTCTTATTTAATGGTGTCAACCCATGAAACTATTTTTTTCTTAAATTTTACATCAAAAACACACTTCAAAAGGTTTTTTTTTATTCATTTCAATTTAATATTTGAAAATTAATTTTCAAGTTATATAAATGATTATTTCTTTATAGTCGAAGACTATTATCGATGTTTTGAAAGTTGTACACTTTTCATCTTCAACAACTACCTTAATTTGGATATATCTAAATGAGCCATCCATAAAGGAAAATATTGCATATGAGGAAATAATATCAACATAAGTTCCAATATAGGAAGGGGAAACTAATCCTTTGAATAGGCTTATTTTAAGTTTCTATATTCATTGTAGAAATGAATACGATATTCTTCTTCTTGATTGGGATGATGTTGGATAACCATGTAAGATATTTATCTTCCCTAATAAAGTCAAATTGATTAGTTTCATGACTTTATCCACTACTTATTTTTTAACATTGACTAGAATTTATCAAGGTGCTTGCTTTGCTTAAATTATTTCTGATTGAATATCTAACTCATGAACAACTACATCTAGAAATAATATGGGCATTTCTTCATAATTACAAAAAGATTTTCCTTGAATTTTAAAATAGTTAAATCATTTTAAATCATCAATGGTAGATCTAATCTCTTATTTAGCCTCTACAGGTGCATCCGCAACTTGAGAGTCATCTTAATTAATTTAAGTTTCAAAATAGAGTTCATTAAAAGATTTAATATTTGCTGAAAAGAAACTATTAGTCTTTTGATTATTTGGTATGATTATGAAATATTCTTCATCATCAAATGGATGTAAAATAGTAAAGACAACACATGCTTTTTATGTATATTTATGTTATTTGGTATTCCATGGGTGTTTGATTTACTTGGGTCACCTCTAGTCCAATTTGACAATGTTAATCCTTTATTAGCAAATTTGATTACAAAAATTGAATACAAAATAAAAGGAACTTAAATTACCTCATCCATAAGTGGATTATCAAGAATTACATCAATTTTTTTTGCTTTACTAGTTGAGGAATCTAGGTTTAAAAGGGAGAGGCTTTCACCTCTAACCTTTAACATCACACTAGGATAAAACATCTAATGTTATAGATTCTATGTACTTCTTTAACATTTCTATTGTAGATATATCTAAAATATCTACCCTAGTGATTTTTATTATGTCCTAATCAATATCATCTTTTGTAGAAAATTTAAACTTTTTGTTTTTGGATATTATTTCCATATTCTACTGCCTAATGATTTATGTCAAATACATATAATTCATTCTTTGATATAGATTCCAAATAAATATTTATAAAGGCAGTTTTGTTTGTATATATAATTTTCATTTTATTTTATTATTTGATTTTTCTTTCTTTGACCTCTCCCTTAAGATCAATGGGGTATTCTACATCCTCTTTATGAAGGAGGGGTATGACACTAGTGAACCTATTTTGTTTAAATTTTTAATGCCTTTCTTTTTCTTCTTCATATTCTTCTTTTTCTACTTTATTTCCTTTCTTTTTATACTTCAAGAAGTTTAAAATTTATATAGAACATAATATGTTTTTTAGGTGGATAATATAAAACATCTTCATATACATGAACTTTATAAATTTAAAATGGTTGTAAATCATCTTTAATGCAATGTTATACTCTCTCAAGAGAGTATTTAATATAATATTGAAGGTGGAAGGTAAAATTCTATATTAGTCAAGCATGTGTCTATAGAAGAGAGCATTAAAGAACATTATTTTTTTTTCACTTTCTGGGGCTTTAACTTTTTCATATATGTTGATGATTGATCTCTTAAGAATGAGAGGTGATAAATTTCATCTAATAACTTTTCCTTCTCGGCCTTTCATCTCAGATAGTGATTCTTATTTTTATTTTGAGATATAGTGATTTTATTATCAACTAAGGATGGCCTAATTTCCAACTTATTGTATGGAGGATAATGAATAGATTTCCTTATCTAATTTATAGTGGATTGTGGGAATGTGAATTTAGTAAAGTTTAGAAATGTACGATCTTTGGCTAGGAAATTAAAAGATTATAGAGTTTGGATTTAAATTGATTTTTTACTAAAATATGGTAAGTAAGCCCATTCCTTGTTGGAGTCACGAGGAAAATCCTACAGATAAATAAATGAACCACTGAGCCATTTTATATTTCTTTAATCAAATCCATAGAGTTAGCAATTTAATCTTTTAAAAGATATACTTATTTTTCATTATCAACATGAAAAGAGATATGAAATTTACTTTTTTTCATGGTTAAACACAAAATTAGAAAACTTCAATTCATCTTGAAGAAAAAAATATGCCATCTCATATCATTCTAAAAATGAAATTATCCAATGATAAGATTCAGTCTACATCCATAAGATTGTTTTTCAGACCTAGCAATCTAAAATTTGGCTTATATTAAACTAGGTTCTTGGGCTTCAATAAAGGGAATCCTATATGGTTAACTATAATCCAATCCAATCCACAATTCACATTTTTTTCCAATCAAGTGAGAAAGCAAGTGTGAGAAAGTCTAGTTTTTAGTGAGAGAATCTTCTTGATTTTTTTTCCATTAGTGGCTTTTCCGCTAACAGAGATTATGGCAGCGACTGACTGCCGGCAATCTGTGGCTGGCAGTAATTCATCCAATCCACATTCGACCAATAATGTCCTTAGGTCTTCTTATATTCATAATGGTGTTAGAGTCAACAAGTCAAAGTCGGAGATGGAGGTTTGTGTAAATGGGAAACCACAAAATAATTTACTGATTAGAGAAGGGTCCACCTATTCACCAAGACACGGTGGTTAAAGGCAAAGGAAATAAGGTGTTAAATGTTTAGGAAACTATTTCAAAAGTTCAGATTGCTATACCTGATTTGCTATAGAATCCAGGTAAATTTTATAGTGAAGCTTCTTCCTCCTCTGGTTTGGTTTTAAAAGTCAATAAATTTTTTGGTAATCAAGAATAAGCTGATCAGAATTGTGATCTTTCGGGAACTTTGAAAGTGATGGATTTTCTATAATGAAAGGAAATATTAATAATGAGATTGTAGGAGTTAAAGAGAAATTTATTAATGCTTGGAAGAAACCACAAAATATCAAATTATCTTATATGAGTGGACCGAATGATATGTTGGATAATGGAGTTGTAGTGAGGTTAAATTATTACTTGGAATGTTCTAACTCACAAATTTTGAAATGTTCATTGATTGTTAAGTTCTAGGCAATAATGTCGCATTTCTGGTTTGTAGTATGGAGCTAAGAAGATAATGGAGCAAATTTGGTAATTTCAATTTGACTACATTTGGGATGAACTGGATCCTATATTTGTTTAAAAATTCTTAAGCTATGGAAGAGGTGTTTATTATTATTATTTTTTAAATTTTTTTTTTAATATTTTTATTATTTTATTAAGATACGGAAGACGTGTTTAGTGGGGGACCATGGTATGTTGGAGGACACATTGTTGGTATGGTTAAATGATGTCCTTCATTTTCTCCAAATTTTTTTAAAGGTCTTATTTCTCCTATTTGGATTTGTCTTCCATTGTTACCTTTGTACTACCAGGATGAAGAAAATATTGTCAGAATTGCATTAGTTGTTGGAGTACCAATGTATCTTGATGATAATTCATTTAAATGGAGAAGAAGAGAATTTGCCTAGGTGTGTATCCAAATTAATCTAGATAATAAGATTTCAAATTGAGTTTGAAAAGTTGGTTTATCTGGAAGATTCTTTTAAAAAGTAGAATATGAGATTATTGTTTCGTTATGTTTCCATTGTGGTAAATTGGTCAAGAAAAGTCTTGTTGCCCTAAAGATGGAAGTTTAGCTCAAAAGAAAAATTCTATAGTACAAATGGATAATGTGTTGATTGAGGTATACCACAGACATGAAGAGAATCGGTCTTCTCAATAACATGATAAATATGGTCCATGGATCCATATTAAATTTAAAAATAATATATTCAAAAATATAAGAAATATAGGAGTAGAAAGAGTTGGAAAAGCATGAAGAATTTAAATCACATTATGCATGAGTCTCATGTTCTCGATGAGGAGGTGCCAATGCAATCAAGGAATGAGAATGTGGAAAATAAAGAAGTTTCGATAGAAAAGCAAAATGAGATTGAAGAAGCTGAAGTAGATAATGTGGCTGAAAATGTTCTTTCAGGTGTTAATAATACCTCTAAAATTTGTTTGGATAATAAATAGAGTATTCTGGTTGATGATAATGAAGTGGTGGGAGTTGATGTTCGTTAAACTGAAATTAGAAAGGAGTATGAAGGGGTAGCCAACTATCCAGTACCTGAAACTAAAGTTGTTGATGATATTATGGGACATGATCATGATGTGAATAATGGATTGTTTAAACACAAATTGGCTAAAGAACTTAAGTCCTTGGGTCCCGTTGAAGCTGGTCATAGAAAAAGAAGGGGGATGGGAAAGGTAACAATATAGGTGGGACTTTTCCCCTTTAGGTAATTAATGTCTTCTTTTGTGTTTTAGAATTGTAGAGGGGCTTGAAAAAGGGAAGCCTCTTTTTAACTTAGAGAGATTGTGAGTGATCATGATGTATTTTTTATTGGGTTGACTAAAGCAAAGTTAACTAATATTGATAGAAGTGATGTTAAAAGCAATTTTGGGGTTGATTGAGACTTATTCCATCATCCTGTTGAGGTTACTTCTAGTGAAATTTTGGTAGTTTTGAATAGGAATGTTGGCCATTTTGAGGTGGTTGAGCATTCTTATCAAGTGGTGTTAAGGATCCTTAGTACTCCTATGTGTGTTCTGAATGGTTCTACTTTGTATGGGAATAATTCTTATCATGAGAGAAAGAGTTTGTGGAACATGCTTGAAAAGAGTGTGGTGGGTAGTATCCCTTCTATTGTGGTAGGTGATTTCAATTGCATTTTATCCAAGGAGGATACAAGGGGGGCATGAAGTTTCTATTTTCCCAAGGGCCAAAATAAATGAAGCTGTTTATGAATAATAATGAATTTTATGATGTAGGTATTATTGGACGAAGATATTCTTTGTGTAACAATAAGGAAGGTGCTACAAGAATTTGGGAAAGACTTGATAGATGCTTATTGAATTTTTTTTTCTCTATTGTTGGTGCCTTTGGTAAGGACTAGACATCTTACATGGGTGGCATCTGATCATAATCTTATTGTTTTCAAATTGGGAGAAAAATAGTACAAATAGTCTCAGATTATCTGATTTGAAGACACTTGGAGGTCTTATCCGACGGCTTGGAGTATTGTGCTTAAGTCTCAGAAAAAATAAGATTTTGGTGATGATGTGGAAGTCTTGCATAGGAAGCTTTGTAGAACATTGAAGGAACTCCTTTATAATAAGAACAAGTGTAGAAACCTGTGCTTGTTGAAGGAAGAGCTAAAGAAGGACATGTTGTAGTTAAATTTGGAGGAAGCAACAGATGAAGGCATTACCTTGAAAAAGTTGATTTCACTTTGAAGTAATGTTTATGAACTGAATGTTACTTTGAAAAGGTTATCTACATGGTGGAATCAAAGGGATAAGACTAGGTGGCTTGATGAAGGAGATACCAATTCTAATATTTTTCACAATTTTTCTTCAGCTAGGAGGAATTGGAATTTTATTAAATACATTAAGGATGAAGAAAGCAATGTGTTGGAGAACTTTGAAAATATTGACTTTGTTTTTATGAAGTTGTTTATGAATAAATAGATATCAAGAGAATTCAATTTAGTTAATTAGCCTTTGATTATAAAAAATCATCTTATAACCCATGATGATATAGAGATGTTGAATGTTGAATTCAATCATGAAGAATTGGCAGCTGTTGTCTTTCAACAATGAAATAATAAATCACTTTGTATGGATGGGATAACCTCTTCATTTTTTATATTTTATTGGAGAATAGTAAAAGAAAATATTGGAATGCTTTTGATAGTTTCTTCAAATTGGGTTCTATGTATGATGAGTGGAATGATACCTTGATTGTGTTAATCCCTAAGGTGAAGAACCTGACAGTACCTTCCAATTATAGACTAATTAGTCTATGCCAAACTATCTACATGTTTGTTGCAACTATGATGGTGAATAGATTGAAAATATGTATTTCAAAGATAGTTTTTGAAGAACAAGTGGCTTTTATTCTGGGTAGATCCATGTCAAAGCATTCTCTATTAGCTCATGAGATCTTCAACAAGTTTAGGATCTCAAAAAATAAGAAAGGTATGATGGCGGTGAAGCTAGATCTGGAACAGGAATATGATAGCATGGGATGGCTAACCTTAAATCAACTTTTAAATTGATTTGGATTTCCTCCTATGTTTTCCAAACTCATTATGGAATGTGTGATGAATGTTAGGTTCTCTATCATTTTGAATGGTAAAAATTCAAAATGGATTAATGCAAAGAGTGGTTTTTGGTAGGGATGTCCGCTATCACCTTATTTATATAATATGTGTACTCAATTATTATCTAAGCAATAAAAAAAAGGGGTATTGAGTTTGGTATTCAAATTTCACCTAGAACCCAAAAGATTAGACATCTTTTATTTGCTGATGATGTGTTAGTATTTTCTTAAGCTTTAAAAAGAGTAGCTAAAGTTTTGAAGGACATTGTTGCTTATTTCTATGGATGGACGGGACAACAAGTGAACAATAACAAGTCTTTGATCATGCTTTGAAAGGTGGTTAAATTACTAAGAAAGAACAAAATAACAAAAAAATTGGGATTCAAAGTGGTGAAGGAGATGCACTATTTGGGAATTAAAATCGCCTTTAGGTACATAATGGCTCTATATCCCCTTTTACTACATAATGGAGCTCTATATCACCTTTTATTACATGATAAAAAATGAAATGGTTCCTAATATCTATGTATTTATTCCTTGAATATTGAATATGATTCTTTGATATATAAATGAAACTAATGTTATCATACATGGTTTGAATGGTGCCTATAGGTAGTCCAAGATATAAGATTTGTTTCTTTAACCATAGGACTTGTACAACTCAGCTCCGTATAGCCATACATTCTACTTTCGAGGTAGGTAGGGCTATCCAATTTTATTTTCTAATGTACTAGGAAACTAAAGATTGTCATATAAATTGGTAAGTTATAGAGGTACATTCCTACAACTCTAAAATCTGCGAAGTTTGAAGCATTATATCATTTGACTTCAAAATAGGTACTATGTCTAGGATACCACATTCCTATGGTTTGGGTTCCTATAAGATATCTAAGAAATCTTTTAACAACAGTCATATTGGATTATTTGGGATCTGCCTAAAATCTAGCACAGTGATAAAAACTACTCATGTTATCAAATCTGCTGGCGGTCAATTAAAGGAGTGATCTAATTATCGCTCTATGCTTCTTCTAATCAATTGATTTTCTAGTTGATCTAAATATCCCTCTATCCTTAATTAATTGAATAGTAGAGCTCATGGGTGTATTGATTGCCTTAGCATTTTCTATCTCAAATTTCTTAAGGATATCCTTAGTATACTTTAATTTGCAAAGGAAAGTTTAATCATCCCATTACGTCACACTAAAACCATGAAAATAGGTAAGCTCTCCCAATATTCTCATTTCAAACTCCTAACTCATAAATTTTGATAATTTATCACATAGATTTTTATTTTTAGATCCAAATAGTATATCGTCAGCATAGATTTAAACTATGAGTAGGTATTCTCCTTCTTTCTTTATGAACAAGTTGGCATCTACACTACCCTTAACAAACTCTTTATCTAGAAATAAAGTTCTTAGACTTTCACACCAAGCTCTAGGTCCTCTCTTCAATACATATAATGGCTAATTTAGTTTAAATACATGATTAGGGAATTTATAATTCTCAAAGCCAGCTAGTTGCTCAAACTATACATCTTCTTGAATCACCCCATTTAGGAAATTACTTTTAATATCAATTTGATGTAGTTTAAATCCCTTAAACCAAGCGAAGACTAAAAACACTCTAATGGCTTCTAGTATAGATACAAGGGAAAAGGTCTCCTCAAAGTCAATTCCCTAAACTTGATTGTAACCCTTAGCTACTAATATATCCTCATTTCAAATTATTATCCAAGAGTCAATCCTTTTATTATTAAAAACCTATTTGGTTCCTACGACACTCTATTCTTTATGTTTACTTTCCAACTCCCAAACATCATTTCTAAAAAACTAATTTAATTCTTTTTTTATTGCTAGAATCCAAAATTCATCAGATAAATCTTCATTTATGGTTGAGGGTTCTACCATTGGAATGAATGCTAAATGACTAACCTCCAATCTATACCCATGTCTAGTTCTAACACCATCAAATGGGTCACTTAGAATATATTCCCTTTAGTGACTAGAAGAATATCTCCAATCTCTCTACACCTATTCTTGAGGTTCTCCTCTAACTTCTACATCAATAAATTCTACTCGTTGGGTGACCTCAACCACTTATACATCTTCTAACCAAATTTCAATAAATTTATCAAATTTATCAAACAATATATGGGTGGAATCTTCTGCAACTAATGTCCTCTTACTATGACTCAATAGGATTTCCCTATAGTTGCATATCCAAGAAAAATTCATTCATCAAATATAGGTTAAATTTTTCCTAATGGGGATCTTTAATTATTAAGAATAAACACCATACATCAAAACATAGAAAAATGAGAGGATATGGTGTTCTAACTTTGAGTAACTCATAGGGTGTCTTATTGAGCTTAGAGATTTTATTAACCCTATTGAAAAGATAGTTATTAGTGTTCACTACTTCTACCTATAAATACTCATGAAGTGAGTGCTATGCTAGTATGGCTCTAGTAGCTTCTAACAAGGTTCTATTCTTTCTTTCACAAACCCAATTCTTCTTAGGGATCCAAGGAGCTAAAAAATTATGCTATATGCCTAGCTCCTTAAATTATGATTTAAATTTATCATTTTCAAATTCCACATGATGATCAAAATGAATTGTTAGAATTTCACAACCTTATTTTTTTTGGATCCGTAAGGAGAATGTTCTAAACTCCTTCAATGATTCACTTTATGTGATAAAAACCTATCCAATTAAATCTACATTAATCATTTATATTCACATATCCATATACATTTATTCCTATACTAGTTGTGTTAACCTGTCTAAACAAGTCCATGTGAAGGAATTATAATATTTTACAGGTAATAATGTCCTTGATTGAGTGGAAATAGGTTTTGATTTGTTTTCCTAATTGACAGGCATCACATAGATGGTCCTTAGAAAATTTTAGTATGGGTATGCCTCTGACTAAGACCTTATTGGTTATCTTCATAAAAATTTTGATGCTTGCATGGCGTAGTCTCCTATGCCATAAATAGGATTCATCAACAATTGTTTTCAAGCACAGAGAATTATTAGATTCAATATAAATCAAGCCAAGCATGTAAACATTATTAATTATCTTTCCATCTAAAAAAATATTTCCATTCAGACTAATTCTATAAGTAGTAGATAAAAATTTAATATGAAAACCTTGGTAAAAAAGTTGGCTAATACTAAGCAGACTATATTTCAAGTCATCTACTACTAAAATATTTTAAATAATGAATTTTTTTGAATTACCAATCATATCATACCCTTCTATTTTTCAGGTGGTATTATCTCCAAGTTTTACCTTGCCTTCTGCCCTAGACTCCAACATAATGAATAACTTCATATCTCCAATCATGTGTCTTAAGCATCTGCTATCTAGGTACCACATACTCACAAGGCCTTTTATGAGAGCATTCCTCCTCTTGATCTGAGTGATAAAGATTATTATATACCATTAGGATCAAATTTGTTACCTCGTCCTCTACTTCTATTTATGATGAATCTGAAGTGGACTATGCCCAAAATGCCTTTTGAGTCTGTTGCTTTCCCTTTTAAAACTTTATCCTTTCTTCACCCTTCTACTTGATATAGTGAGTTAGTTGTTTGCCTCAGCTTTTTGCATTAAAAAAATATATATATCTGAAGAAGACATAGATTTCTTATTTGATTTACCTTTACTCTACTATTAATGACACCTTTTTATCTTCTTAGAAATCCTTGGAATTGTTATGTCAACATTGTTATGTCATCCTCTCTTTTAGCTACAGAGCTATCACTTTCTAACTTATCTGCTTTAAGCTGCCACTATGTCCCTCTTTTTTTTCTCCCACTTCCTGTAATCTTTGACTCGTACCTTGCTTAAAAGAAATGAGTGAAGCTAATAAGTTATAATTAGAATAAACATTAAGATCCATTGATTCACAAATGGCGACAACCTTAGTATTATAGTTTCTAGGAAAACATCTAAGAATTTTGTTTACTTTCTTAGAGTTCAAAGTTCTCTTCCTAAGGCATGCAAAGAAGTTATGATATGTGTAAACCTCATGTACAATGTTAGAAGTGGTTTCACTTGGTTTTAAGTGAAAGAGTTCATAATCATGCAATAGAATGTGATACACAAATTTTCCCATATTTCCTTGCCGGTGGTATAGGCAGGGACTCTCATATAATCTTTTGACCTAAGACCACATAAAAATTTGTTTTAAACCCTTTGCATTAAATTAAGTTAAGTCTCAATCCTCATTACTCCATTCATTAAATGGTAACTCAATTTTAATGCCATTAATACAAATAAATATATGGTCCAGACTAAACCCCTTGTACTAAAAATAATAAGTTAAAATTGATAGATTGCAAGAAATAGACTTGTATATTTTCAACAAATCAAATGGTATATTTTCAAATAAAGGTAGACGAGTAATAGTGCAGTGTTCCAATTTTTGAAATGCTCCGTGGATCATTTTTCTATAAGTTTTCTAAAAATCTATTTATGAGTACCTCTCTAAGACCAATTAAAAGTTTGATAAGGATGTTAAGCCTAAGTGAACTTGTCCATAGGGACACTAAGAGGGGGCTGAGTTGGTGAATTTAAAAACTATTTACCTACTTTAAAAATAAAAATGATATTTTAGATTTTTCAGAGTTTGAAAAATAGGTAACAAGTATCACTTAATGTGGAAGAAAAATGAATTTATCAAAAAATCAAAAAAATGATGATGATATTCTAATTTGTAGAAAAAAGTTTTTATCATGATTTTCACCAAGCAGTTATCATAGAATTAAAATACAAAAATTATAACTAAAAGAATAAAAAAATCAGAACAAACACAACTGCTATTTGTAATGGTTTTGTTAAATAATGACCTATGTCAGCATCACATATTCCTCCACTATGATTATTGCACTATCACTATATTATCTCTCCATTCGCCACCATAGTAAGGTGGAGACGCCCTTACAAAAATAACTTCCACTAAACCCGGTGCGGTGGGAGCCGGAAGCCTTATCATCCTCCTAGTGATGGTAACAAAACTTCAATCTTTTCCTCATATTAGAGAAGGCATAGAACCTGCCCTCCTTTCTCACCCTCCTAGTGAAGGTAAAAAACCACATCCTTGGTTGAAGAATTTCTTCCAAGAGCCAGCCAAGAAACCTTGACAGACACTTGGAGAAATAAGGTAAGACACTTTCTTGGAGCAACCATGTGAACCCCTCACACTAATTCTACCTTACAAATATGCACTTCCTATTATTCCCAAATCACTCCAATATCTTTTTTGCAAATCTCCCTCACAAGAATACTTAGCATCCAAAGACTTAAATCATTTCAATGAGAGAGATTAAATACAAGGCCTCACATAAAGCACTAAAATTCAATTTTGTGACTCTAATCAGGTGGATGATTTACTTATAATTCAAATTTTGTATGATTAAAGTTCCTTTACCATCAATCATGATATTTTCTATATCATCAGCAAAATTAAATTTATTTTGCTTTAATATAATTATCAATTTTCTCATTTGTGGCATGAGGCTAACAATTATGCTAATTGGTTGGCTAATGTTGGTTATTCCCTTAATGTGTTCAAGGAATTTATGGGTTTTTTTCTCCTTAGACCCCTTTGTTCTGACTAGATTGGATAAATCAGGAATGTCTTTTTTTTTGGCATTAGTTTTCTCTATGATCCCTTAGTTTATTTTTTTTTCTTTATTTATGGGGGTGAACTTTTGTTTTCTCTATTGCTAGATATCTAGGGTGTTTTTGCTTCTTTGTTTTTTGATGGCTATGTTTTCTTTGGTTTTCTATTTCTCTATTATGTCCTTTTATATTTAGTTCAAATCGGGGTTTCTTATTATTAATTTTTTGCTTCTTCTAGTGTATTGTGTTCTGTCCTATGGGTTTTTTAGGTATAGTTTCTACTTTTGCCGATTTAGGAGTGGGATATACATCTTTTCTTTATCTCCTAAATTGAGTTCCCTTCTACTACTAGACAATTTTATTTTCTACTTGGTTTTTTTATAAGTTATTTTTTTTATGCAGGGGGTTTTGCTATTGTTTCTTTGGTTGGTCATAGATTATGCCCTTTGTTATTTATTTTGTTGAGGGTGCATGTTTCTCAAGTTGTGATTCTATGGTTGGTGTTCTTTCTGTTCAATTTATTTTTTTGGGCTCTATATCATTCGGTTGTTTCATCTCTTGTCCCAATGTTTACAATATGGGTTTTTCTCTATGTTACCTACAACATTTTTTATTTCTACTTTTCCTTATTTATTTATTATTCAATGTTATCTGGCTTTGAATGTTTCTCTTTTTGAAAGTAATATAGTGCTTTCTATCTTTTTTAAAGAATTTCATTTTTTGTAGGAAGATGATGCTAAAAGACTTATAGTTGATATCCATTATTTGGTGATGGTTCTAGGCCTCCCTAGATCTTTCTTAGTTTTTTTTTTTCTTATAATTAGACGGGATCTTAGGCTCTTATGTTTTTATTTTCATTTTGATATACCTCTTTTGAGAATTAGTCAGTTATCATTACCTTTTAAGGATTTGCAATTATTTTTAATATTAGCACATAAGCTTTCAAGTGGGTTTTAACTAAATAATAATAATTAAAAAGTACTAGGAATTTAAACATTCTCCCTATATATTATTCACCATACTTTAAATTTTATTTTAAATTTTAGTTCCAATCACCCTAGTTCCATAAAGTTCAAAATCATAAAAATAGTTAAGGAATGAAGGTAAGTTGATTTTTCAAATTTTTACTCCTTTAATTAAATTTATAAAATAATTTAGAGAATTTTAAAATGGCGGTGCTAACTCAACCTAGGACTTTCATGTGGTGTTAGGCGAGTAGTCCATGTAGATAGTGGAAATGAGACTTACCTAAGGTTTTAGCTATAGAAGAAATTTGTTGGCATGTGAAATGAGATTTATGGTTGGGATTTAATTCTTTTGTTCTAACATTTTGAGCAGTTCAGGATGGACAGATGTATTGATACGGTCAAGGCCATTCATATCAAATATTGAATGCAAAATGGCTGAGATTTCATCTTCCTTATTTGTTTAATTGAAATACTAAAATTTTTATCTCGCATTAAACTATTTTTAGATTAAAGGAAATTTAGTAATTCATTTTGTATAGCCTCATCAAGGTTTAATATACCATTGTATAAAGTTTCCAAGATTCATAAAATATATAATAAAAGCTTTTCAAAATGGAAATCATGTTAGAGTTTAGAATTTACCTTAATAGAATGAATGTTAGAGGCTTTGTTTAAGTTTATTTTGTTCCATAGCTCTTAAGTAAGAGATTTATTAAAGGAGTCAAGCTTAAAGGAGCTACAGGTGTATAGTTCAAAGAAAAGGGAGGGAACAACCATTGACCACCTCTAACTATCCCTAATGGTAAGATCCAAATGATGGTTTCTAACCAAGGAAAAGTAGAAGGCACTCTATGAAGCCAAAATGAAGAAAAAAGACATTGGCTTGGCAGAATGAAGCTTGAATGAGAGTTTTTTTATGTATTTCCGTATTCAATCCATTCTAGGAAAAAAATTTATTAGGATTGATCAAGTACATTACTTGGATTTTTTCTTAATATCTCAAATGGCTAGGGAGTAGGGTGTGTCCTTTGAAAAGAAGAAAATTACATGGGGTGACCAGTAGGGTTTCTTTAGTCCAAACTAGAAGCTAATTATGGGCCCAATGCACTCTAAGAATGTTCTAGAGTATGTACAAATAGTTTGAATCAATTGGTTAGGGATGGAAGTATAATTTCATTTGGGTTTAAACTATTATGAATATTTAAGCATTTGACCATGCTGACTAGGTTCACCAAGTCAACTTGATTGAGGTGATTTACCTATGTTTTAGACATATTAAATGCATCAAAGGGCTTGATTTTGAAGGTTTGAAATTTTAAATTATATTGTATTAAAGAGTTTGACCAAAATTTATTTTGTTTGACCTATTTAATGTAAAGTTGACCAAGTCAACATTTGAATATATCAGGTTCACAAAATGAGTCCAAACTACATAGGGAAAAGTTTAAAAGTATTTGGTGATCCTCTAAGGAGAATTGAGGATTGTAATTGTTCAATTATGTGTTTAATAAATTTTTCTTTGTTTAGCTAGCTTAATTGGGTCATATGGGCTAGACAACAATTTAGTGGTCCAATGATGATCAATTTGATGTATGAAGATTTTAATGGTAAGATATGAAAAATGATTGAAGTCAAGAGCTTAGTACACTATAGAAATAAGTGTTCTTGGCTTATTAATTATTGTTTAAGATATGAATGTTTAGATGATCTTAGAAAAAAAGGAGGTTAACGCCTTTACATACTAAATTTTCACCTGCTAAAATCTTTGCTTACTTAAATTTTTGTATAATGTTAATTATTTTGAACCACACCAATAAGTGTGATTTACATTTTGAGTTCATCACATCTATTAGGGTTCTGTTTGTTGACCTGATTTTTAGATGAGGCTATTAAAATATCCAACCATGAACTCTATAAATTCACACTATATTTTTATATTGTTATATAATCTCATCATATAGTAGGGACCTAGCTTTAGGATTTTTTCTTTAACCTCCTCAGTAATATATCCAACAAATATGATTAATATAAAATTTTATATGAATATACATAAGCGACTTAAATTAATTGAAAACATTTTGTCCAATCTTAGTTAATCCAATTTCACCATAAGAAAACACAATATACTCATTCAAGATTGACATACCATACCTTGAGTCTAATTACTAGTATAAGAAATCTAGGCTTAGCCATTAATCCTTAAGGTCCTTAAAACATACCTAAACATCCGTAAACTAATTTAAATCTTTAATCCCATACCTTCCTAGTAGACTGAATTATGTCTGACATTGACATGTTGACTTCAAACCCTACCTAAATCTTTGCCTTAATAGCTTTTAACCATTACTTGACATTGTCCTTTTAACTTCAAACCCTTACTAAATTTGATTTCCATTTATGAAATTGGCATTCTACATCTAATATGTTGATCTTAATCTAAAGTAAAATGATTCATAGAAAATAGATAAAATCATTTAGCTAGATAAGGTAGAGGGCAGAAGTAGCCAAGTTGATTAAGGTGGTTGATTGTGAATCCACCATGCATGGGTTCAATTCTCGTCATTCTTGAATTACATTTTTTCCCAAATCTAATGATTATATTTTAAATTCTTCTATTTATGGTGATGAATATTAAAACTATCACTATATTTGTTCATTTTCTGACTTCTTCTTCCAAGTGTTGGATAACCCTACAAATTGGGGATCTCCCTCCACCGCCTTCATGGGGTGGTCTACAAGGGATCCTCTTTTGGACAGTCAAAATTTTATTTTTTGTGACAACAAAAGTCTTCAAAAAATAGTAATTAACTTATTTTAAGAAACTTCAAAATTTTGATTTTTTTTGTATGAAGGTAAAAAATTGTGAGGTTCGAATAATAATTGAAGTAAAGAAGTTAGTGTTATGCTATGAGTAGTGTACTTAGCATGTTAATTGATCTTTAGGATATGAATGTTTAGATAACCTCAAATATAAATGAGGCTAACATCTTTACGTGCAAAATTTTCACTTGCTTAAATCTTTACTTACTTAATTTTATGGATTCTATTGATCATCATTATCAACACCAACAAGTGAGGTTTGTATTTTGAGTTCATCACCTATATTAGAGGTTCATTTGTTGATCTCATTTTTAACCAAGGCCATTTAAATCTACAAACCTAAACTCCATCTCAAATTCAACACTATATTGTTATAGTGTATATATTTTCACTAAGTAGTAGGTACTCAGATCTAAGCTTTCTACCAAAACATGCTCAATTATATATCCAAATCTTTATGATTAATCTTATTCTAGAATTATACATTAGCAACTTAAGGTTATTAAAGACCTTAGGTACAATCCTAGTTAGCTCTATTTTACCATAAGAAAGCACAATATACCCATTAAAGCTTGAGATATCATACCTTATTCTTACGACAAGTCTAAGTAAGCTAGACTTATAAATTAAACCTCAAGGTTCTTAAAAAATACCTAAACATCTAAACCAGTTTGAATCCTTAAGCCTACTTGTATTAAACTAAAAATAAAATCCTAATTTATGGCCTACTTACCTTTTAAATTGCATCATGCCTGACATTGACCTGATGACTTCAAACCCTAACAAAATCTATACTTTAAGAGCTCCATATATTTATTTAATCAACCCTTGCTCCCCTTCGTATGGGGTTAACACAATCAACCAATTTAAGCTTAATCCATCCCGCATAATATGTTTATCCCCTTCATTAACCCCTAATAGCCTGCATGATTCCAAGGAATTGAAACCTATTAAAGTTCCTAGGGCCTTATAATCATTTAGCCCCCATCCTTAGGTCAAAGGTTGACTTGGTTAATAAAAACCAATTATGGTAAAACAAACGTAATTTAGGTCAAATTTTTGTATAAACTTGATTAACATGTTTACATTGTCAATGATCAACTCCATTTCACCTCTTAATTACACATAAGTGACGGCCTAGTCATTTAATGATAAGTCGATTTTGCCAACAAATATGTAATGGTGAAACTAAAGCTAACTTAGTTCTCTTTCGTATAAACTTTAAATTCATTGAACCAAACTTGTTACACTTAAGCTAGTTTACTTTTAGAGTTCTCCTAGGGTCTAACCTAGATGGCTATACCTCCATCAACGAGTCAAAAGGTCAAATTGTCAAGGAATATCAAAATTTTTAAAGGAACCTAAATAAATATCACCACTCAACACCAACTAGTTTGGCTTACTCAATTGACTTTGTAGAACATTACCATGCCATTTGAACCCAGCTTATGGCTTAAATAAACCCATGCCCCACCAAGTGGTCCCAATATGCTAAAAGGACCCACTGTCATTTTCACTCTTTCATAACCAGTCCCCATATTATAGCCTACCCTAATGGTCTTGGACGTGTTTAAAGCATGAAGTCAACAATCCTAATGGATCCTTTCCCTTGGTTTAGCTCATGATGCATGGAATAGGGGGAAATAAAGAAAAATTTCAAACTAATATCAATCACTCTCTAAAATCCTTCCTACCTCACATTCATTTTATTTTTCTCTCCCAGAAGCCCTATATATCTCCCAAGTAAAGTTTAAGCATTTGGAAATCTCCGATGAGGTCAACAACTAAACACCATCAACTTGTTCATCCCAAAACATCAAACTCTTCATCCTTCAAACATGGAAGCTTGAATTTTTTATTAAACCTTAATTTTTGGAACTTGGCTCTCGAGTTAAATTTTTAAACCTATTTTTAATATTAGGATATTAAAGTATGCATTAAATATATTGTACAAACTCATAAACATCATATATTTGAAGTTAAGATACATAGGAGCATCTCTAAATGTTTTCAAGCATCAAAAGCAATTGTTAAATTAGTTTCAAAAATAATGAAAAATAGGGTTGATGTTATTTATGCTTAGAAGATGAAATATGATTTGTCCAGCCCATGTACGACACTTAGATTATCAAGATATCATATCAAACTCCTTATTTGACCCTCCAATTTGTAGAACTAATTAGATTAAATTCTATCCATTCAACTATTACAAAATTGGATCAAATGGATAGTAACATTTCCAACATGGTTAAGTCATTGGTTAATGCCATTCCACACATCCAATAACATACCGACACCTAGAAATTGCAAGCCACATTAGCACCTCTTTAGATTAGTCATTTTAAACTTCTAACTAATTGTATTCTAATGCATAGAGCTATTAAAATTCATAATAAGTCATTAATAGTGTGAAATTTCATTAATAATATCCGTATATATCCATGAAATAAAGTTCTATTTAAATGAAATAAAAATTCACAGATTTTAATGAATATATAAGAGGTAATTTTTATTTAAATTTTCAATAATTTTTTTTAGAATTCATAAACACTCCAATTATCTTTAAATTTGAAGAGATTGAATTATGGGATGTTGCCTACATCCCATAATTTTCTCAACCATATTTGAAGTTTAAAGCCTATAGTAAATAGTGGATACACTTTTGTAATTTAACATAGGTGTAGGTCTCATAATTTTTTAACAATTGTAGGAAATTCAATTTAGATCTAATAGGTATTAAGCTTAAACCTAGAAAACATAGAAAAATTCTAATTTTTTTTTCTAAACCCTAAGATTTAATTTGGTTGTAATTTGGGTTTAGTAAGCCATTAGAAAATATTAAAATAACAAAAATGGTTCAATAAGCCATTTATTCAACAAATCATAAAAATCAACCGCAAATTGGGGCTAAATTTTTTTAAAAATATATAATTCATTAATTGAATTATGTGCAAAAATAAATTAATTACAAAGAATTATAAATTTAAATAACAATCAAAGAAAAACAATTCCTATAAAATTCGATTATAAATAACCTTAATCATAGCCTTAGGTTAAATTAAATGTTAATAAAATTAAATAATATAAAATTAAGCATTGGTTTTCTCAACAATAAAATTTTAGTGTTTGTACCTTACGTTATCCGTGACCCATTAAATTATTCATCTAATCTATTGAGGTCATTAAATCTACCAATTGTATAATCCTATGTTCCTTCTATAGAAGGGAAATTAATAAATTCACTTAAATTTCTATATTTCAAAATTAGCTAAATATAAATCATAGAAATACAAATTAAATTTCACATAATTGAAAATAAGAAAAAATTATAAATCAAATTTAAATATAAATCAAATTAAATTCTAAAATTAATAAATTATTAAATGAATTTTTATTAAAATAAAGGACTCTTTGCACTTACTCTATCATTTGTTTTTTGAAAACCTACAACTTGTATTAATTAGAAAAGCTATTATATACTAAATAAAGATCAACCTTCACATTCCTTCATTAACAAGTTACCAAAGAATAAGGAATGTTATTAATAGAAAAACAATCCCAAAGAAAAGTACTACGTAATGCGTAAGTGGCAAAAATATCAGCCACTTTATTACAAACACTAGGAATATAATGAAAAACAACACTATTAAACTTATGCAAAAATAAAATATCTTTTTTTTTTTTCAAAAAAGCAATCATCCTGCCATTATAAAGCCTTCGTAGATTCACATATCATGTTGATGATATCTACATTGTCTCCTTCAATAACAACTCCATTCTACTCAAACAATAAGTTTTGTTAATTTCCTCTAATATATAAAATAGCCTCAAGTTCTAATTAGGGATTATCCCAATGCTTTTTATGTTTACCAAAATAAAGAAGAAATCCACCTTTGTGATCCCTTATTACTCCTCAAATACCTCCAACATTTGTCTTCATTAGAAAAGCATCATCATTAATTTTAATCCAATCTAATGGTGGGAGATGTCAAGAATCTAAAAACACCAAATGCACATGAACATCCCATTCTTCTTGATCTTGATTATCACTTGCTCTATCGTTCAGAGAGAGAAAAAATGCATTATAGTTATGAGCCTTAGGATTTTTTGATTATTAACTTTGAACCTCACTTTGAGTTCTTAATCATCAAATTCAATATAACTTAAAAGTAAACAATAATAATACTTAAAATTAAATTATTAATTAAGATAAAAAAATTAAAACTTAATTTTAAATTAAAATAAATCTACTTTAGCATGCAATAAAAAAGAAAATTCAAACATGGATATTATAAATGTAAATCCCTTAAAGCATATCAATGCCACACATGCATATCAAACACTTTAAATGATGTTTGGTAGGATAACCAATTCAAGTCTATAATAAGTCAATGTTTCTTTGCTTTTGTTCTAGTGATATTAGGTGCCTTGCTTGGAAGGTATCCTTTGCAATATTTTTTTTTATTTTTCCAACATTCTTGATGTCAAATAATGGATTACACATATTTATTTCCATGTAGAGCACACTACATTACATAGCGTTCTTATATTTGCATCATTACAATAAGAGCCCTTTTTTTTGTAGTGTAAATGCAAGTTCAATAGTGTAAATGTAATTTCTATCAATATTTAATATAAAATTTGTAAAGTTTCCAAAAAAAGTGGAGTTTGAAAGTTCAGTGGAGGGTGTTAAGCCTTTCTGAACTCTCCCTAAGAACACAAAGAGGGGGGGGCGTGAATTGGTGATTTAAAAATTTCTTTAAGAAAAATAAATAATCTTTTTGAAGTTTTCAATAACTTGAATTAATACATTTAATCACCCGATGTGCAAGCAAATAAAAATGACAACAATCATAATGATTATAATAATTTTTAAATTACTTCATTCAAACAATGTCCTGTGTCCACTCATAGGTGTCCTCCGCTCTAGGTATTGCACCAACTATTATTGTCTTTCCTTTAGACCCAGCAGCATGGTGGAGAAGATGTTAAAATAATAACTTATAGCAAACTAGTGCGGTCAAGAACCAATACCATTTTCACCCTCCTTCAGAATCATTGAACCTAGGAAGATCTTTTAAGCCTCATGGTGAAGGTAACAAACCTAGAAGCTTTTTTCTCCCTTCTAGTGAAGGTAGAGCACCTTACAATCCTTTTTCACCCTCCTATTAAAGGCAAAGAACCCCAACCTTTGACCTTGAACCTTTTCTTCCCAAAGAAGTACCAATGGATCCATAGAGTCCTATTGAGGATTTAACATATAGCTTTCTTTTAGAGACTATGTGAAAACCCTCACAGTAGTTCTCCCTCTAAGAAAACTCAACTTCTCCTTCACCTTTCTCGAAGATATCTCACAACACCCTCACAAAATTCTTTATATTTCCAAAAGTACCTTTATAAAACAATTAAGAAAACCTTTAAAAAAAAAGGTATTTAAATATTAAAATTTTTTAATTTGATCAAATTAATCGTAGAGTACTATTAGTTCAAAAATCAGATAATGTCTAGTACAATGGAACAATCCAGATAAGAACTTCTAAAAAAATGGTGTACTAATCATTCAATTCTATATGAAGATCATACAATATGATTACTTCAATTATATTTAGATCATGCATGATGAATATCAGGATGATTGAAAATCATCTATGCATGTTATCTAGTACGGTTGACATCGTACAGTAAGATTAGTTCAAATATCATGGTTTCATCCAGGATGATCCTTGGAATGAATGAGTTTCATCTTTTTCTATTGTATAGTATAATTTAAATTATTTGATATAATCAACAAAATTAATTAAACCACAGCTTCATTTACTAAATATTGGGATTAAATTAAGTAAATTTTTAGATTTTCTACCATTCAAATGTAATCATACAATACGATCTGAATCATATAATATGATTTATTTATAATTTTTAATTATAAAATTAACCATTTTAAATTATTTCAAAAATAATGGATCACACAATAGTATCTTGTTCGTACGGTACGATTAGTTCATAATTTAAAAAGTTATTTTCTCACTTCCTATGTGTGTGTGTGCATGGTCACCAAAAAAGCATACACCTTTTATAGAATTTTGGCTCAACAAATTGAAAAATAAATAAATAAAAATTATAATTTCTTGTCAACCATGTTTCTATTTTACCCAAGCATGAGCCGTGATTCTTCTAGCTTGGTATATGACGTACCTAAATTGTTAGAACACATAAAACATATATACAATGAAAAATTGTAAGTGAAATGAAAATATAATAAATATGTTTATTATTTTGAAAATCTCAAGCTCAGTATCCTAGGTTGTAAAAATCTCTCCCTTTTTTATGATGGCAAACTTATTTTATTGAAATCATAAGAAGCTTTTATTTTCTCCTAATCTCTCCCTCATTAAATGTGTCAACTTTAAAAAAAAGGGAAATGCAAATTTTTATAGACACAAATGAAAACATAAACAATACAGAGAAAGAAAAAAAATTGATGACTTAGAAAAATACATAATTCACTATCAACACTAAAAAGGGAGAAAAATAAATAGAATAGTGATAACAAAGATGACAACACAATTATAATTGAAAGACTCCAACAAAACTAATAACTTAGAAATAGAGATGAATAATATCAAATTGCTTGGTAAACCATGCCATGTCGATCTCATGCTATTGTTGCTACTGTTGAATGTGGCTATCCAGTTAGGACTGCAATCAATCAAAATGTTGTATCAACGCCTTGTAAGGATAAGGCTGGCAAGTTGGTGCTGGTGCTAGCGGTAGTTCTGGTACTGGTGTTTGTGTTAATGTTGGTGCAAGAAAGTCTACCCTTTCCTTAAAAATTTTTTGCTCTTCTTCAAGTTGAACCCCTTAGTGATGATGAAATAGAACATGGAAAGTGCATCAGTGTAGAAAATATGGAATTTTTTCCTGGTGTGGGATATATAAGCTGATAGTTTTGGTCCAAAACATGGGCTATCTTGTGGCCTAGTGAAAGGTTACGCTAATGAAGGGCTAAGTATGAGGAAGGGGAAGTGTGATTGTACAGGTAAGAGATTATCATTTGGGATTCATCAAAAGACTTTTCAAATATGATAAAGTAGGTGACTGTAGATAAAAGAGGAGTGATATTTACCCTATCTCCATCTTTAGCAAGGATAGATGTTTAGAGAAATTCATGGATGGTATGAGTGTTTTAGTTTAATAAATGGAAAAGTTATTGGTATTGATTTAAAGGAGAGTTTCTAATGTCAACATTAATGGAGGTCAAGTAATAGTCAGTCATAAATGATAGGATTTGTGGTTAAACCCCTTCTGTGGGCTGGTAGAAGAATTCAACTAAGACATGTTCAATAATTTCTATGGGTCATTTATTCATGTATGACGTCGTGGTACATATGTTTACAGATACTCATAAGCTAGAAAACAATTTATAAAGTATTTTGGAATTGAAAGGGAAGGTTAAGGTAAGAAGCAATTGAAGAGTGCAACTGGAAAAAAGATCCATTACCTAATAGCTTAGAATTTACTTATCAAGGATGCTAGATGGAGAAATATGGGCTTCTTGTACCTATTATAGGTAGCATAATCCTCAACTAATTGGAAATGGCCATCAACATGATTATGAGAGAAACTGCCTTAAAGTAGATGATGAGATCAATTGCCACCTACCATTAAGTGTGTTGAAGGTATGAATGTAAGGAAAGATATGAATAAAAGAATGAAGTGAATGAAACCCTTAAAATCCCTCCTTTCATATATAATTTTAGAAAATTATCTTATAAGATCGAGGTTTGTACAGTACAATCAGAATAATTTAATTTGATTGGATGATTTGTCAGAAAAGTGGTAAATTTTTATAATATGATCAAGATTGTATTAAATGATCTTTGTTAAATTGAATCATGATGAGAAGTCATCAGTATGATCTTTGATAAATAGGTTCATCCAAATTGAAAAGATGTTTATACATTATGAGGATGATTCAAAAATTGTACATGATGATTCAATTGGTTCAACGGAAACTTACTCATGGATAGTGTTGGATGAAGTGGTGGATCGTATAGTACATTAATGAATAATTTGTCAAATTAGAACCTTTAAAATTTTAGATGGTGAAGATATGATGAGTTATGTAAATTTTATAGTATGAATAATGTTTGTACATCACTATGTAAACTTTTTGTGATTGTGTTTGGTAATAACGGAATTACTACTACTAGGAAAATAACACTAAATAATTACAAATAATAAATAAATAAATAATATTATAGAAACATATAAAACACATAAAATCTCAACATATTGATTTTATCTTATCCTGAGTCAAGCATGAATATCAAGGACACCTAATCTAGTTCTCAATATGCTAAATGTGTTATATCTCAAGTATTTAGTAAATATGTCTATTAGTTAATCATTAGTTGCTACATGATGCAACTTAATATCTCCCTTAAAAAAGTTGTCTCTAATGCACTGGTTACTAATGTTTTTTTTTTTTTTTTTTTTTTAAGAAATGCATCAAACTGGTTACTAATGTATATATGCTTAGTATGAGTGTTAGATAGGATTCTTGGATATGCATATGACACTAGTATTACAACACATAATTTGATATGTGCGAACATGTAGTCTGAGGTTAAGAATTTATTTCTTTTGGCATAAGTCTTAAGAAATACAAAATCCTATAGCAATGTATTCTTACTTAATGGTGGATAGGGATATAGGGTTATGTTTCCTAAAAGAATAAGAGACCAAGGATTGAGATATAAATTAACATGTTCCATAGGTAATCTTTTTATCAATTCTACATCCTACAAATTCTAAGTCTGAATATCCTATAAATTCAAATGAGAAGCTACATCTAGTTTACTAAATACCTAGATTTTTGTTCCCTATAAGGTATTTGAGGATTATCTTAGTAGCTATCATATGGGATTCCATAGGATCTGCTTAAAATCTTTCACAAATAAAAATACTAAAGATAATGTCAGGTTTACTAGCGGTAAATTATAGAATTGATCTTATATATATCTTTTAGTCTATTGGATTCCCACTTGCTTCTTTTTCCAATTGAATGGTAGAGTTCATGGGTGTATTAATTGCTCTAGTATTTTTATCTCATACTTTTTTCTAATATCCTTAATAAATATACTTGGGCTCAAAAAAGTTCTATCATCCATTATTTTATACTAAAACTATTGAAATAAGTGAGCTCTCCCATCGTACAAATTTCAAATTCTCTACTAATAGATTGTAAAGGTCTGTAAAAAGATGTTTAATTGTTGATCAAAATAATATATCATGTACATTTAATCAAACTATGAGTAGATTATATCATATTTTGTACAAAAATAGGGTGGTATCTACACAACCTTTTCCAAAAATTTTATCTAGGAGAAAAGTGTTAAGGCTTTCATACCATACCCTAAGTGTTTGCTTGAATCCATATAATGAATAATTCATTTTTAGACATGATTGGGAAAAGTTGAATTTTAAAATCCAAGGGGTTACTGTACATATAAGTCTTCCTTAATCATCCCATTCAGAAAGGAACTCTTTATATACATTTAGTATTAAAAGTTTGTTAGGGATGTGAGGCCTTAATAAACTAGCCCAAGGCTAATTAAGAGAGAGGCGAATTGGTATTTTAAAAAATCTTTCACAATAAAAAATCCAAACCAAACCGAAATTCACCACAAAGAAAACACAATGTGGAAATTAAATACATAAATAATAAAGGAAAGAACACGCCAGATTTATAGTGGTTCGGTTAAACCTTGACCTACATCCACTCCTCGGAGACACCCTCTAAGTATTGCACTAAATTCAGTGTCTCTCCTTTAACCCCCACAGCTAGGCAGAGAAGCCCTTACAAAATTACTTCCACCTTCCCCAGTGCGGCAGAGTAGCCGGGTCCTTTGACACCATAGAGATCTTCTTCTTCCCAGAACTTCCCTCAAGACAAGCCTTAGATGCACACCATATTTTCATTATATATTGCATCGTGCTTGTTTGAGTGAGTATAAATTTTAACAAACCTTTGATCAAAATGAGATTTAAGTCGATCAATTCATTTGACCATTTCTTGATAGAAATAATGATCAGGTCCAGGAGCAGGTGCAGGTGCAGGAGCATGAGCAGGTGCTCCTTCTTCATAAGATTCTTCTCCATCGTCCTCTTGGTCTCAATTAAAAAGAGAATGGAAGGAAGCATCGATAAAATAGATAGGAAGCTGAGTAGGTGGATCATGATGAATTAAGTTATATTTCTTTTCTAGAATATAGGCCACTAAATATCCTAAAGTCACATTTTTCTTTCTCCTATTATGAGGAAGTTTAATGTCGGTAAGCTTGTAGATGTTGTCCATAATCAATTAGGCTTCATATATAGATGTGCTTATCATGATGAGATATGAGTCTATAGAAAGTAAAGGAGTTAGGTTGATATGATCACCAGTTTTAGGTATAATATAAGTCTTTATTACATACTGGATGATCCTAGCAATTTGGTTTAGAGTGTATACATGACGTAGGCGATTAATTGAAGCAACACCTCTATGGGTTTGATTAATTATAGACCAGTCAAAATCAAACATAGAAGTTATTGTTTATGCCTTAACCCATTCAATTCTAAGGTGCAGAATGGTTAGGCACCTTCCTTAGTAATATCTACTCACTGTTTAAAAATATATGAAGACATCCTAGTATGATTATCATTAATTCTCAGGTTTGTAAGCAAATAATGGAATGCGATATAATGGTAAACATAAATCAGAGTGAGAATAAAAGAGAATTTGCTAAAAGGTTAATGTCTCTTTGGATTAGGAGATGAGATGGAGTAATCTTTGACTCAAAGAAATGAGTATATGCTTGTTCAATATCTTTAGAGAGAAAGTCTTCATCACATTGACTAGAATGAGAGGAAGAGGCCTTAGAAGTTCATGCTCGCTAGCTATTGCTAGCCATTTCTCGAGTTAGGACATCATATGGTTTGAGATTTTAGAAGATTTTGAAGAAAAACCTTTGAATACTATCCAATTTAAAGAAAAATGGAACTATCATGCAATATTAAAATGTGTTTGTACGTATAATTAAGAGATTATAGGGATGAAAATAATTTTATACATATGAATGAAATCTGCCTAAAATGAAACTACTTTTCATAAACTGCCATTCCTCTAGATTCATTTTGTATAGTTTTTTGACTAGTACAATCTTTCAGATGAACTCTTATTCATCCAGGACAATCAAAATAATAATGATCATATATAGCAGTTAGGTTCATCCACATGCAAACTGACAACCTGATCGTATAATTTGAATGTGATTTCATACATATGATCTTTGAAAATAACAATCATTGGAAAATGTGTCCGATACATGTAGATGAAAATTAATGAATCATGTGGTACGAAGGTGTCATCATACAATAATATATGCTTAATTAAATCTCATTCTCGTCTACTCAACTTACAAAAAATATCATGTATATAATATCAACAATGAAAATTAAAATAATACTAACAAAAAATAAACACAAAATAGGGAAAAATCAACCATTAAAAAAAAATAAAGAAGGAAACAAACCAACCACATCAACATATATAAAATACATTACAATTCAAATTTATTGAAATATATTTTTTAAGCATGAATATCAATCAAACCTAATATGGTTCTTAAGGTGCTAAATGTTTTAAAAGCCAATGATTTGGAAAAATATCTACAAGTTTATTCTCAATAGTGAAAGTTCATTAGGGATGTTAAGCCCTTGCGAACTAGCCTGAGACTAACCAAGAGTGGGGGTGAATTGATATTTTAAAAATTTCTCAAACAAGAATCACAATCTTTAGCCAAATCAATAATCAAAACAAGAAAATTAAAGTGCATAAATTAAATGTGGAAAAGTAGCAAGAAAGAACACTGAATTTTATAGTGGTTCGGTCAATTTGACCTATGTCCACTCCCTGGATCCTCTCCTTCGGGTATTGTATTAAACTCAGTGACTCTGCTTTTACCCCCATAGTAAGGCAGTGAAGCTTGTAAAAACCTCCTTTTTATTGACACTGGTGAGGCAAAGAATCCATCTCCTTTTGCTTCCTCTCCTCTTGGCTCTCTCATGTCAAGAAAGCAGCAAAAGATGCATTCTTAGGTAAATAAGAGGTCTTATGTAGAAGAGCTTTATATTTTCTCTTAATTTCAACAAACTGAAATTATAGACCAGGATGATCAACGGAACGTCCTATACGATTAGTTCAAATTATTGAGTATCATCTAGAACATCTCCCTTAATATATGTCTTATTGATGGAAAACTAAACTGATCATCTAGGATGATTTAACGATCAGCCCAGATGATTAGTTCAAAATGTAAAATATCATCCAGAACATCACCCTAATTGCATGTCTGGACGATGGAAAAATAATAGGTCGTCCAGAATGATGTTGGGATAGTCCTGAATGATTAGTGCAAAAATAATACACATTGTCCAGAACATCATTCTGGTTATCCAGAAAGAAACTAAGGTTTGTTTAACTGATCATCCAGGAAGATATGATCGAGCAATCAAACCATAATTACTTTCCTTAATCACCAAACTAATTTAGGCATAATTTCAAAGCATCATCTAGAATGATGTCCTAGATGATGTTAAAAAATAAAACATGCCTACACATATCAGGCGGTAGATTCTTTCTAATTTAAGCTTTTTGTCTCTAACAAAGATAATATTGTCTAGAATGATTTGCTTAATTGCGGGTACCTTAACAAGGATGCTCTTATTAGGGTATCTATTTTTAACAGATCATCCATAATGATTTTGGATCATTCTGGATGATGTGATCAAAAATTGAAAACTCTAAAAATAGACAGAATTTCTCCCTAAGTGTGTATGTGCAAGGTTACTTAGCATTATGACCCACTTTATTACAATTTACTCAAGAAAAAGATAAAAAATACTTAGCAATAGTTTACAGTATGAATTAATCCTAATCTATCCAATATTGAGCTAGCTTAATTTATAACTTACCTCGTAGATCTAAAATGTTAGTAGGTAAGGCAATCATAAAAAAATAGAAGTATCAAAAAATATTTACTATCATCAAAATTATAATTCTTGAATCCAGATTCACAAAAATATACCCCTTTTTTATGATGGAAAATAAAAGCAATTTATGCAATTTAACAATGAAGTTCAAATTTTACTAAAAATAAACTATTGGTATAAACAAACACTAAATAGAAAATAGTATAATGAAATATAAAACACTTCCACTACTCAACCTTTTGACATCACAAAAAGGAGGAGGGAACTATAAAAGAAAAAAAGAAATTAAACTACCATAAATAAATAAATTACAACACAATAAGTAACTGTAAAAATAAAATAATGAAAAAAGATAATAAAAATGACAAAATGAATGAAAAATAAAGTTTTTTTTATCAACGCATGGATATGATAAATTCTCCATGTGATTGAATTAAAAAAATTTATAAGAATCAATGAGTTAACATCATTGAAGTCTGAAAAATGATAGAACAACTGTTCCTATTAGCCCTAGTTCAGACTTCTCACAGGGCAAACCATCTTTTAAAAACAAAGATCTTACTCCAAAAAATCAATTTAATAAGAAAAAGAGATTCATTCAAAACATGGTTTCAGAAAAATATCTTATAGAATAATATATAAATGTAATTAGTCACAATCATGAATTTTGAACACAAGCCCTTGAAAATATCAAGTGATACATGAATTCTTCTAATATTTAAAGGTTTGAAAGAGAAGGAAGCTTGCTTTTTGTAAGCTCATTTTATGCCTCTTGTCAATTGATTGGCGCACTTTATACATTTTTTTATTTTTGATACACTTTGTGTATCTTTTAATTTTTTTGGTGGTCATTACGTATCTTTTTAGTTTTTCATTTTTTTGGGCTCATTTTATGACCTTATCATTTTTTTTATTTTTTGAAGCTAAATCCCCTTTAAAACATTTAAATACTTTCAGTTGTGAGAATACGTTCAAGATATTAGAGAAGAAAAACTCACTCTCTAATATAAGGAAGAGTAAACCATAAAATAGAATCAAATTTATAAGATCAATGCCACGACAAGATTATGAAGGCTTGAATGTGATTTAATGACTTTGAATATTATTTATATATGATAGATTACTGTAGTAAGATAGAAAAAATCTCAATCGCAAAGTCTAGTTGTGAATTTGAGATAGATTTTTATTTAAAAAAGAAAATTATACCACTAAAAAAAGTTAGAGGAAGGAAAACAATCAATCGTCTTTCTCCTTTTAACTGATTTAGGGATGTCAAATATTGACTACAAATTATCAAAAACAAATATAAGGCATAAAATATCATTTCAGTAGTAATCAAAGAAAAAAAGAAGTAAATTAAAACTACATAAATGAAAACATGAAAAGAACAAAAAATAAACAAATAAAACTAAAGTCAACAAAAAAGAGAATGTAATAATAAATAACATATTGTAAAATAAAGTTCAGAATTCAGAAAGTATCAAGTTCATGCATTTTTGTCAGTCACACCCAATCTGGTTCTTAAGATGTTGAATGTGTTGAAGGCCAGTGGTTTAGTAAAGATGTTAATAATTTGATTCTCAGTTGTCATATGTTGTAACTCGATGTCTCATTTAGTCACATGGTCTCTAATGAAGTGATGTCTTATATCAATGTGTTTGATTCTTAAAAATTGGATAGAATTCTTAGAGATGCAAATGGCACTAATGTTGTCACAAAAGATTAAAATTGTGCCTACAGGTAATCCTAAATCAAGAATTTGTTGCTTCAACCAATGAACTTGGGTTACACAACTCACTAAGGTAATGTACTCAGCTTCAGTAGTGAGAAGTGCAACAGAGTTTTATTTTCTAAAGGGCTAGAAGACTAAAGATTGTTGTATGAATTGATAAGTTCTAGAAGTATTCTTTCTATAAATCATATATCATACAAAATAAGAATTAGAATATCAAATAATCTCAAAAGAAGTGCTATGCCTAGGATACCAGATTCTTAAGTTTTGGGTCCTTAAGATATATAAAAGAATTCTCTTAACTACAGTCAGGTGGGATTCAATAAGATCATCTTGAAATCTGGCACAGAGAAAAATACTAAATATTATATCAGGTCAGCTAGCAGTCAGGTAAAGTAGTGATCTAATCATTCCTCTAAACTTCTTTTGATTGATATATTTTCTATTCGAGTCCTTATTAATTAGAACACTGGAGGTCATGAGAGTATTTATTAGCTTAGCCTTATTTATTTCATATTTCTTCAAGATATCCTTTATGTTCTTTGATTGATTTAGAAAGGTTCCATCATCTAATTATCTTATGCTAAATCCCAAAAAGTAGGACAACTCTCCCATCATACTCATCTCATACTCCTTACTCATTATTTTAAAAACTTAACACATAAATTTTTATCAGAAGATCTAGAAAGTATATCATCAATATAGATCTGAATAATGAGTAACTCACCTCCTGCTTTTCTTAGAAAAAGGGTGGTGTCTACTCACCCCTTAACTAACTCCCTCTCTAGTAATAATGTGCTAAGCCCCTCATACCAAGCTCTGGGTGTCTGTTTTAATCTATATATGACCTTTCTTAATTTTTAAACATGATTTGAAAATCGGGAAATCTCAAAACTTTGGGGTTGTTCTATAAACACATCCTCTTTTATTACCCCATTTAAAAAGGCACTCTTGACGTCTATTTGGAAAACCTTAAATCCCTTATAATAGTTAAAGGATAATAACACTCTAATGGCTTCCAATCTAGATATAGGGGCAAATGTCTCCTCAAAGTCAATCCCTTTTATCTTATTTTACCCCTTAACAACCAATCTCACCTTATTCCTAACCACCAAACTAGAATCTTTCATCTTATTCTTAAAGACACATTTGGTTCTAATTATTCTTTGTCTCTTTGGTCTTTCTACAAGCTCCCAAACAATATTCCTAATAAATTGATTTAATTCCTCTTGCATGGCTAAGATCCAAAACTCATAAGACAGGGCTTAATTGATATTGGTGGGTTTAGTTATTGAGATAAAGGCAGAGTGGTTCACTTCCTTCCTAAGTCCATGCCCAGTCTCCTAAGATCAACTCTTTAGGATGACTCGAATAATATCTTCAATCTCTAGGCAAAGTGTGTGTAGGTTATACCATTTCCTCCATATTTATATTTTCTACTCCTTGGGTAATCTCACCTATTCCATTAGAATTTTGGGGTTCTACCCTCTTCTCCAAATTTTCAACTCCTTGGAAATCTCTCTAACTTTATCTTCATCCTCAACTCTAGACTTCTTAGGATCAGATTCATCAAACACTACATGAGTAGTCTCCTCCACCACCAATGTCCTTTTATTAAACACCCTAATGGATTTCCCAATACTTGAATATCCTAAGAACACTCCACCAAATTTTTAGTCAAATTATCCTAAATATGCTTCTCATTTTTAAGAATAAAAACCTTACACCCACAGACATGGAGGTGGGAAAGTTTTGCTCTCCTACCCTTAAGAATCTCATAGGTCATCTTATCTCGTTTTGATTTAACATTCAACCTATTTAATACATAAAAGTTATGTTTAACACTTTAGCCCAAAAGTATTTTGGAAGTGAATACTCAGCAAGCATGGCTCTAGCGGCCTCTATTAAGTTCTTGTTCTTCCTTTCAACTATCCCATTCTACTGAGGGGTCCTAGGGGCTGAGAAGTTGTGGCTAATCCCTTTATCCTTAAAAAATTCTCTAAATCTCTTATTTTCAAATTCTACCCCATGGTCACTATGGATGGTCAAGATCTCATAATTTAGCTTTTTCTGAATCTAAGTGGAGAAGGATCTAAACTCATCAAAAGACTCATTCTTATGAGATAGAAATTTAATCTAAGTTAACCTTGAGTAATCATCAACAATCATAAATCCATAGACTTTCCCTCCTAAGCTTGCTGTGCTAATGGGTCCAAAAAAATCCATGTGAAAGGCTTCTAAAGGTCTAGAGAAGATTTTGTCCTTAATGGTGTAGAAAGACGATTGAACTTGCTTCCCTAGTTGGCTGACATCACACAGGTGGTCTTTAGTGAACTTAAGCTTCGGGACACCTCTAACTAGGTCCTTTTGGGTCACATTCCTAAGGATTTTCATACTGACATGACATAACCTCTTGTACCACAACTAAGACTCATCAGTGATAGTTTTTAAGCAAAATGAAGAAGCACATTCAATGTTATTTAAATCAACCATGTAAATGTTGTTGATCCGCTGTCCCTATAAAACAATATTGTTATTCAAACTAATAATGTATGTATTTGTCAAAAACATTATGATGAAGCCCTTATCGCACATCTGATTGATTCTTAGTAAGTTGTGTTTAAATCCATCTACAAGCAAAACATTTTCAATCAAAAGATTCTTAGAGTTTTCGATTATACCTACACCCACCACTCTCATGGTGGTGTTGTCTCCAAGAGTGACCTTGCCTCTAGCCCTGGCATCTAGCAAAACAAGATAGTCGGCATCTCCAATATTATATCATGAGCATCCAATGTCTAGGTACCACATGCTCACGCAAGACCTTTTGTGAGAGTAAGCCTATAAAATCATCAAACATTATATTTAAAAACCCAAACAAGTTTGGGTCCCTTCTTATGGAAAGAAGAATGCAATATATGCGTGTTATGCTGTAAACCATGTAATTTGGGTCTCTACACCCAATATGTACTATCGTGAATAGTGCAAGTATACAAAATATGTCCTAACATGCAACATAATAAGCTTCTAACACTGGGAAAAGGGTTTACTAATCTACTCGAGTGGTGGTGCTTCTTCTTAAAGTTATGTGATGCATTTAATATTGGTTTATCATTTTAAAATGCTTTGAGTTTTTCTAATTACTTAAACTATTTTTTTAACTCAACATGAGATGACTTTAAGGAATCATGTACATCCGATAATTTAATATGCTTTTTGTTTAATGTATCAAACTCATCAAGTAATGAAATGTAATTACTATCAATTGTAGAGTAATCTTTAAATAAAATTTCATGCTCTTTTTGTAAATTTAAAAACTCTAATTTCAAACTAGTATGCAATTTCTTAAGTTTTCTATATGATGCATGAATTTGTTTAGAAACTTCAAATAATTGATTGTAGGTTAGTTCACATACCTCTTCTTGGTCAGACTAACCAAGATGATCGTACGCCATCGAGCATAAGTTTGTAGTCTCCTCTACAGCTTTAGTCCAGAGGAGTTAGATATAGAATCTGCCCAAAAAGCCTTTTAAAACTGTTTCTTATTCTTGTCCTTTCTAAACATGGGTTTCTCCTCACCCTTCTCCTTGCTTGGGTGAGACTTAAGTGTAGGAGAATAAGTTCATACATGTCCTGGATTCCTGCATTTGAAGCAAAGCATATAAGAAGTACTTTTAAAATTTTTACAACCCTTACCTTTATTCTACTTATGATGGTGCTTTTTCATCTTCCTTAGAAAGCCTTTAAATTGCCTAGTGATGAAGTAAACATCATCGCTTTCAGACCCAAAAGAATCAGTATCTGTATCGTTAGCCTTTAGCGCCATGGTTTTTTCCTTCTTCTTCTCACCTGTATCAAGTTATCTTTGGTTTACCCCTTGCTCATAAGTAATGAGTGATCATGTTATCAATAGAATAACTATTCAAATTTACAGATTTAATTATTACAATAATCTTAGCATCAAAGGAAGAAGGCAAGCATCTCAAAATTGTATTCACCTTTTCATAGTTAGTTAGCTCTCTTCCTATGGCATATAATGAGATGATAATTTGAGTAAAAACCTAGTATACATGTCAGAAATCGATTAAGTAGGTTTCATACAAAAAAGTTCATAGTCATGCAGTAAGATATTCAATCTAGACTACTTAACTTCAACGGTTCCTTCATAAGTAAAACACAATATATCCTAAATTTCTTTACTAGTAACACAAGCATAAAATCTCCTGATTTCAAAGCACAGAAAACATAGTTTAAATATATTGTATTAAGTTGTGTTAAATCCATATCATCAGAAGTCCATTCAGTAAAAGGAAGTTGAATTTTAATACCATTAATTTTACATGATGGAGGTGAATAACCTTCTATAACAAGCATCAATATACGATAGTCAATCAGTTGTAAAAATATAAACATGTGAGTTTTCCAAAAATCAAAAGGTATGTTATCAAGCAAAGGTGGTTGGGTAATAGAATACCGTTCCGCAGTATTTTAATTACCAAACTTAGCCATGGATCAAAATTCAATTTTTTTTTAAAAACTAGATTTAATGAATCTCGCTTTGATACCACTTGAAAGTTCATTAGGGATGTTAATCCCTTGTGAACTAGACAGAGTCGAATCAAGAGGAGGTGGGTGAATTAGTATTTTAAAATTTTCTCAAACGAGAATCACAATCTTAAACTAAATCAATAATCACCACAAGAAAATTAAAGTGAAAAAATTAAATGAGGAAAAACAGTAATAAAGAACACTCAAAATTTTATAGAAGTTCAATCAACTTGACCTATGTCCACTCCCCGGAGCCTCTCCTCCGGGTATTGCACTAAACTCATTTGATCCCACAATAAGGCAGAGAAGCTTATACAAACCTCCTTTTCAACGACACCGGTGAGGCAGAGAACCCAACTCCTTTTACTTCCTCCTGAAGCAAATAAAGAACCCGACTCCTTTCACTTCCTCCTGAAGCAGGCAGAGAACCTTGATCAATTGCTAAAATAGACCTCTCTCAAACCTCAATGGAACGATGAATGATGATCAGAGAAGACTCATATCCTTGCTTGGAATAACCTTTATGAAACCCCTCACAAGATCCTCTCTCTCTCGCTCTCCCTTGCTCTCCCTCTCCTGTTGACTCTCTAAGGTCAAGATAATAGCAAAAGAAGCACTCTTGGGTAAACACGAGATCCTATATATAAGAGTTTCAGATTTTCTCTTATTTTGAACAAACCAACATTATCGTCTAGGATGATCGACTGATCGTCATGTATGATTAGTTCAAATTATTGAGTATAATCTAGAAATTACCATGAATGCATGTTTGGATGATCGAAAACTACACTGATCATCTAGGATGATTTAATGATTGACCTGGACAATTAGTTCAAAATGTCAAATATCATCTAGAATATCGCCCTGAATACATGTCTAGATGATGAAAAAATAACTGATCGTCCAAGACGATGTTTAGATTATTTCAGAAAATTAGTGTAAAAATAATACATATTGTCTAGAACATTATTCTGATCGTATAGGAAGAAACTAAGGTTTGTTTAACTAATCATCCCAGATGATCCTATGATCGGCCAGAATGATATGATCAAGCAATAAAACTTTTATTGCTTTACTTAATCACCAAACTAATTTATGCATAATTACAAAGCATCGTCCGTGATGTTGTCAAAAAATAAAACATTCCTAAATAGATTTAGCGGTTGATTCTTTCTGATTTGAGCCAATTATCCTGAATGATAACAATATCATCAGGGATGATTTTTTTATATATGGTTGCCTTAACTAGGATGCTCTAATTAGGGTTTCTATTTTTAATGGATTATCTAGGATAATTTGGGATGTCCCAGATGATATGATCAAAAATAAAAAACTCTAAAAATAGATATATTTTTTTCTTGAGTGTGTGTGTAAGATTACTTAGCATCAAGACCCACTTTATTATAATTGATTCTAGAAAAGTTAAAAAAATACTTAACAATAGTTTAAACTCTGACTCAATCCTAATCTACCTAATCTTAAGCTGGCTTGATTTATAATTGACCATGTGGACCTGAAACGTTAGTTGGCAAGGCAGCCATAAAAAAATAGAAGTATAAAAAATGTTTGCTATAATTAAAATTATATTTCCTGAATCTAGAATCGCAATAATTAGCTTCATGATATAACTCAATTTTAAAAGAAGAACTATGTTTATGATATCAAATCCCTTAGTTTTTAGTTTCTAAAAGATATCTCAAAAATCTTTTAACATAAATTAAATGTGATTTTTTTGGATCAGCTTAAATTCAAGCACATTAATAAACGCTACGTATAATATCATTTATGCTAGCATTTAAGTAAATTAATAATTCAATTATTCATCTAATTTTTTTTTTAATTAATAGATTTTAACTTAGAGTCCGTATCTAATGTCATTGAGGAACTCATTGGTGTACTCACTAGGTCTAAAATTTTGTTAGAGATGTTAAGCCCTTATGAACTAGCCCGCGGCTAACCAGGTGGGTGGGTGGGGGGTGAATTGGTATTTTTAAAAAATGTTAGATAAAAAATTATGATCTTTGAAAATTTTTAAAACCACAAACCAAAAAAAAATTCATTAGAAAATAAAGTGCTAAAATAAATACAAAAATGCAATAAGATAGAACACACCAAATTTTATAGGGGGTTCGGTCAACATGACCTAGGTTCACTCCCCAGAGTCTCTCCTCTTGGTATTGAACTAAACTCAGAGACTCTCCTTTTGGTTCCATAGCAAGGCAGAGAATCCTATACTAAAATTTTTTTCCACTAGCCTTGGTGAGGCAGAGAATCCAACTCCTTCCGCTTCCTCCTGAAGCAGGTAGAGAACCTGACTCCTTTCGCTTTCTCCTGAAGTAGGAAGAAAACTCAATTCCTTTTGCTTCCTCAGGAAGAAAGTAGAGAACCTTGGTCAATTATTGAAGTAGACCTCTCTAGAATATCCAAGGAATTAGGGATGACAACCGAAGAAGATAACTCGGATCCTCTCTTGGAGTAACATTTATGAAATTATCACAAACTTGCCCTCACAATATCCTCTCTCACTCTCTCCCCCAAGCTTTCCCTCTCCTCTTGGCACTCTATGGTCAGGACAATAATAAAAGATGTAATATTCAGTAAATTAGAGGTCTTAAATAGAAGGGCTTCAAATTTTCCCTAAATTGCAACAAACCGATAATGATCATCGAGGACGATCGATGGATTATCCTATACGATTAGGACAAATTCATTTCAATCAGTTAGAATGATCTAAAGGAGGCTGGAGGATTAGAAGATTTGTTTATTCTGATCATCTAGGATTATATGAATTTGATCTTCTATAATTAGTTCAAAACATCAAGTATCATCTAGACCATCATTCTATTAGTCCAAACTTTTTATGTTGGATGATGAAAAAATTATTGAACATTCTGGATGATTTTTGGATCATCAAGTATGATTAGTTTAAATGATTACACATTATTTAGAACATCATTCCAGTCTTCTAGGAAGAAACTAAGTTTTGTTTAATAGATCATACCAGATGATTCTGTGATCGTCTAGGACGATATGATCAACCAATCAAATCTTAATTTGTTTGCATAATCATAAGACTAATTTAAGTATAATCATAATTCTTCATCCATGATGATATACTGGATGATGTCCAAAAATAATAACATGCCTAAAAATGTTGGCGGTTGATTCTTTCATATTTAAGCATATCATCCAGGATAATGTTAATATTGTACACGATAATGTGCTTAATTTTAGCTTCCTTAACCAGGATGCCCTAATTATAATTTTTGTTTTTAACTTATTGTCTAGGACAATTTTGGATCATCCCGGATGATATGATAAAAAATAAAAAACTCTAAAATAGATAGAATTTTATCCCTGAGTGTGTGTGTGTGCAAGGTTACTTAGCATTTGGACCCACTTTGTTACATTTAACTCAAGAAAATGTAAAAATTACTTGACGTAAACTTACGGACTAACTCAGTCATAATCTAATCAATCTTGAGCTTATTTGATTTGCAATTTATCTTATGAATCTGAAACGTTGTAGGTAGGGCATTAGTAGAAAAATAAAAATGTCTAAAATGTTTTATATCATCAGAATTATAATCCCTGAATCCTGATTCACAATAATCTCCACCTTTTTAATAATGGTAAACATTTAGTAGAAAATTGAACTTATGCAATTAAATGAAACATAATGTGAAGGAAAATATTATGAATCAAGAAATTCAAATTTTACTAAAATCAAATAGATGGTACAAACACTAAACAAAAGTAGTAAAAATGGTACAATGAAACAACATAAACATGAACACTAGCCCCACTTTTGACATCATAAAAAGGTGGAGAAAACTAGAAAAACTAATACAAATAAACATAAAACAACAAAAAGATGATAAAAAAGACAAAAAGAATGAAAAGAACAAAGTTTTTTTTTCTTTGATCAAAGCATAAATATGATAAATTTTTTATGTGATTGAATTTAAAATTTGTAAGAAAATGAGTTAACATTATTAAAATTTGAAAAACAATAGAACAACCGATCCTGTTAGCCCAAGCTCGAGCTTATTATAGGGCAAACAATCAATTTAAAAGAAAGATCTAACTTAGGAAAAATCAATTGGATAAGAAAAAGTGATCCGTTCAAAACTTGGTTCCAAAAAAATACCTTATAGAATAATATACCAAAGTAACTAGTCACAATCATGAATTTTAAAATCAAGCCTCTGAAAATATTAAGTGACTCATAAATTCTTCTAAGATTTAAAGGTTTGAAAGAGAATGATGCTTGCTTTCTTGTGGGTTCATTTGGTGCCTCTTGTCAATTCGTTAGTGCACTTTTTGCAACTTTTGATTTTTGATATACTTTGTGTATCTTTCAATGTTTTTAGCGATTATTGTGCATCTTTTCAGTTTTACTTCTTTTTGTGCTCATTTTATATCTCTTATCATTTTTTGCAAGCTACATCCCTTTCAAGACTCTTAAATACTCTTAGTTGTGAGAATATCTTCCATATATAAGAGAAGAAAAACTTACTATCTAATATAAGGAAGAGAAAACCACAAAGAATAATCAAATTCATATGATAAATATTCCGATAAGATTAGGAAAGCTTGAAAGTGATTTAATTGACTTTGAACATTATTTATATAAGATAGATTATTGTAGAAAGATTAAAAAGATTTCAATCATAAAGTCCAGTTGTAAATTTGGGTAGATTTTTGTTTAGAAAAAAAAATTATACGACTAAAAGAAGTTAGAGGAAGGGAAAAAACCAATAGTGTTTCTCCCTTTAACTGATTTAGGGATGTAAAACATTACTAAAAATTTTCAAAAACAAAAATAAGGCATAAAATATCATTTCAGCAGTGAACAAAAGAAAAAAAAAAGAAAAAAGAAGAAAACTAAAATAATAGAAATGAAAACATAAAAAATTAATAAAAATTAACAATTAAAACTAAAGATAAAAGAAATGTCAAAAATTAAAAAAAAAACAAATAACATATCAGAAAACATAAAATTAAGAATTCAATTAACATCAAGTTCATGCATTTATATCAATCACACCCAATCTGGTCCTTAAGATGTTGAATATTTCAAAGGCCAGTGGTTTAATAAAGATGTCAACCAGTTGATTCTCAGTTGCCACATGATGTAACTCAATATCTCCTTTTATAATAGGGACCCTATTAAAGTGATGCCTTATATCAATGTGTTTGGTCCTTGAATGTTGGATAGGATTTTTAGAGATGTAGATGACACTAGTATTGTTACATTAGATTGAAATTGTGCCTACAAGTAATCCTAAATAAAGAATTTGTTTCTTCAACCAAAGGACTTGAGCCACACAACTTCCTAAGGTAATGCACTCAGCTTTAGTAGTGGAAAGTGCAACAAAGTTTTCTTTTCTACCAGACTAATAGACTAAGCATTATCCTATGAATTGGTAAGTATCATAAGTGCTCTTTCTGTCCACCTTACACCCTGCAAAATAAGAATCAGAATATCTAATAATCTTAAAAGAAATATTATGTCTAGGATACCAGATTCCTATATTTTGGGTCCCTAATAGATATCTAAAGATTCACTTAACTACAGTTAGGTGGGATTCTTTAGGATTAGCTTGAAATCTAGTATAGAGAAAAACACTAACAACTATATCAGGTCGGCCAGTAGTTAGGTAAGGCAGTGATCCAATTATTTCACTATACTTCTTTTGATAAAAAGATTTTCCATTTGGGTCCTTATCAAACTAAAAACTGGAGGTTATGGAAGTATTTATTAGCTTGTCTTAATCCATTTCCAATTTTCTTCATGACATCCTTAATATACTTTGATTGATATAGTAAGGTTCCATTATATTATTATCTTATGCTAAATCCCAAAAAGTAGGATAACTCTCCAATAATAATTATCTCAAATTTTATACTCATTATTTTAGAAAAATCATTATAAAAAGTTTTATCAGAAGATCCAAAAAGTATATTATCAACATAGATATAAATAATGAGTAACTCATCTCCTACTTTCCTCAAAAAAGGGTGGTGCCTACACTCCCCTTAACAATCTCCCTCTCTAGTAAGAATGTGCTAAGTCTATCATACCAAGCTCTTGGGTGCCTGTTTTAATCCACATAAGACCTTTTTTAAATTATAAACATGATTTAGAAATTGGGAACTATCAAAACTTGTAGGTTGCTCTACAAAAATATCCTCATTTATCACACCATTTAAAAAGTCATTCTTGATATCCATTTAGAAAACCATAAATCCCTTATAATAGGCAAAGTGTAGTAGCACTCTAATTTCTCTCAATCTAGCTATAGGAGAAAAGGTCTCCTAAAAATCAATCCCTTCTATTTGGTTGTATCCCTTTGCCACCAATCTCGCCTTATTCCTAACCACCACACCAGAATCATTCATTTTATTCTTAAAGACCCAATTGGTTCCCACTACACTTTTATTCTTAGGTTTTTTAATTAACTTCCAAATAACATTCCTCATAAATTGGTTAAGTTCTTCTTGCATGGCTAATATCCAAAATTCATCAAATAGGGCTTGATTGATATTGGTGGGTTTAGTCATTAAGTTAAAGGCTGAGTGGTTCACTTCCTTCCTAAATTTATGCCTAGTTCTAACACCTTAAGAAGGGTCTCCTAAGATCAGTTCTTTAGGATGACTTAAAGAATATCTCCAATCCCTAGGTATAGTGTATCTAGGTTCTACCCTTTCCTCCAGATTTACATTTCCTACTCCTTGGGTAATCTCTCCAACTTCATCTTCATCCTAAACTCTAGAATTCTTAGGATCATTTTCATCAAATACTATATTAATAGTTTCCTCCACCACCAAAGTCTTCTTTTTAAACACCCTAAAGGATTTTGTATCACTTGAATATCCTAAGAACACTCCATCAAAATTTTGGTCAAATTTTCCTAAGGGTGACTTCCAATTGTTATGAATGAAAACCTTATAGTCAAAGATATGGAGGTGGGAAAGGTTGGGTGTCCTATCCTTTATGATCTCATAGGATGTCTTATCTAGTTTGACTCTAACATTCACCCTATTCAATACAAAATAAGCTGTGTTTATCAATTCAGCCCAAAAATATTTTTGAAGTGAATACTTAGCAAGCATGACTCTAGTAGCTTAAATAGTCTTGTTCTTCTCTTCATCTACCCCATTCTGCTGAGGGGTCTTAGGAGCTGAGAAGTTGTGACTAATCCCTTTATCCTCAAAAAAGTCTCCAAATCTCTCATTTTGAAACTCTCTACCGTGGTCACTATGGATGCTAAAGATCTCACAACCTAGCTTTTTCTGAATCTAACTGGAGGATCTAAACTTCTCAAAAGACCCAGTCTTATGTGAGAGAAATTTAACAAAAGTGGACCTCAAGTAGTCATCAATAATCACAAATCCATAAACTTTTTCCCCTAAGCTGGTAGTGCTAATGGGTCCAAATAAATCCATATAAAGGACTTTTAAATAACTAGAGGTGCTAATGTCCTTAATGGAATGGAAATAGGATTGGATTTACTTCCTTAGTTGACAGGCATCATATAGGTGGTCTTTAGTGTACTTGAGCTTGGGGACACCTCTAACTAGGTTTTTTTAGGTCACCCTCTTATGGATTTTCTTACTCGCATGACATAACCTCATGTGCCATAACTAAGACTCATCAGCGACAGTTTTTAAGCAAAATGAAGAAGCACATTCAATGTTATTTATATCAGGCATGTAAATATTGTTGATCCATTTTTCATGTAAAACAATATTGTTAATTAAACTAATAATTCATGTATTTTCCAAAAAGTTTATGGTTAAGCCGTCGTCGTAAAGTTGATTGATGCTAAGCAAGTTGTGTTTCAATCCATCTACAAGTTAAATATTTTCAATCAAAAGGACCTTGGAGTTTTTAATTATTCCTGCACCCACAACTTTCCTTGTGGTGTTATCTCCAATAGTGACCTTGCATCTAGCCCTAGCCGCTAGCAAAATGAATTGATTAGAATCTCTAGTCATGTGACACGATCATCCTATAGTTCTAGAACCACATGCTCTCACGAGTCTTTGGTGATGGCACACCTTTAAAATCATCACATATCATATTTAGGAACCCAAATAAGTTTGGGTCCCTTCTTATGGAAAGAAGAATGTAATGTATGTGTGTTATGTTATGAATCATACAATTGGCATCTCCACACCCATTATATACTATGGTGAACACTACAAGTGTGTGAGATGTGTCCTAGCATGCCACATAATAAATATCTAACACCAGAAAATGGGTTTACTAATCTATTCGAGTTAAAGTGCCTCTTCTTAGGTTTCAAAACTTTTGGCTTTGGATCAGGATTGAAAAACTATTCAGGTGTGGATGGAGTCACTACACCATAAAAGTTCATATTTTACAATCTTTCCCATATTTCATTACCAGTAGCACAAGTTGAGACACACATGTAATTTTCTGATTCAAAGCACATAAAAATAGTTTAAAAATTTTGCATTAAGTTATGATAAATCACTTTCATCAAATATCCATTCATTAAAAGGAAGTTCAGATTTGATGCCACGGATTCCATGAGTTAGTGTTGAATATCCATCCTTAACAAGCATCCACGTGCGATAGTTAATTTATTATAAAAATATGGCCATGCAAGTTTTCCAAAAATCAAAAGGAATGTTATAAAACAAAGGTGTTAGAGTAATAGAATACCTTTCCGCGGTATTATGATTACCCAAGTTAGCCATGAATTAAAATTCAAAAGTTTTCAAAAACTTATTTTTTTTTTATTTCTGCTCTGATACCACTTGAATGTTCATTAGGGATGTTAATCCCTTATGAACTAGCCTGAGGCTAATCAAGAGGGGGGTGAATTTCTATTTTTAAAAATTCCTAAATAAAAAATCATGATCTTTTGAAATATTTTAAAACTAAAAGAAAAATAATCATTCACAAAAAAAAAGTACCGAAATTAAATGTTGAAATACAATAAGAAGGAAAACATCAAAATTTTTAGTGGTTTGGTCAACTTGACCTACGTCCACTCTCCGAAGCCTCTCCTCTAGGTATTACACTAAACTGAATGAATCTCCTTTTGCTCCCATAATAAGGCGGAGAATCTTTTACCCAACTTCTTTCTCTTCTTCTTGAAGTAGACAGAGAACCCGACTCCTTTCGCTTCCTCCTGAAACAGGAAGAGAACCTAACTCCTTTTGCTTCCTCTTAAAGCGAGTCAAGGATCTCGATCAATTGCTAAATTAGACCTGTCTTAAACTTCCAAGTAACCAGAGCTGATAACTAAAGAAGACGACTCAGATCCTTGCTTGGAGCAACCTTTACGAAATCCTCACAAACTTTTCCTAACAAGATCCTCTCTCTCTCCCAAGCTCTCCCTCTCCTCTTGGCTCTCTCAGGTTAGGACAACAACAAAAGATGCAATACTGAGTAAATAAGAGGTCTTAAATAGAAGGGCTTCAAATTTACCATAAATTGTAACAAACTGATAAAGCTCATCCAGGACAATCGATGGATTGTCCTGTATGGTCAGTATAAATTCAGCTCAATTAACCAATATGATCTGTAGGAGGATGGATAATTAGAAGATTTGTTTGTTTTGATCATCTTAGATGATATGAATATCATCCTATATGATTAGTTCAAAATGTCAAGTATTGTTAAGACCATCACTCTGTTTGGCTAGAATTTTCATATTGGACAATGAAAAAGTAGTTGATCATCTGATAAGATTACTTCAAATGAATACACATCATCTAAAACAAAGTTATGGTAATCCAAGAAGAAACTATGATTTGTTTAACTGATCATCTTAGATGATCCTATGATCATTCCTGACGATATGATCATCAAATCATAATTGCTTTTCTTAATCATCAGACTAATTTAGGCATAATTATAATTCATCATCAAGGATTATATCCTGGATGATGTCCAAAAAAATACCATACTTAAAAGAGTTAGTGGCTGATTCTTTGTGATACGAGCATATCATCTAGGATGATGTGCTTAATTTCAGCTGCCTTAATGAGGATGCCCTAATTAAGGTTTCTATTTTTAACTATTCATCAAGGATGATTTTATATCATCTCGGATGATATGATTAAAACCAAAAACTCTAAAATTGATAGAATTTTTTCCTTGAGTGTGTGTGTGCAAGGTTACTTAGCATTAGGATCTACTTTGTTACATTTAACACAATAAAAGGTAAAAACACTTGACGTACACTTACAGACTGACTCAGTCCTAGTATATCCAATCTTGAGCTGGCTAGATTTTCATTTGGTCTTTTAAACCTAAAATATTACTAGGCAGGGCAATAATAGAAAAATAGAAACGTCCAAAATGTTTGCTATCATCAAAATTATACTTCTTGAATCCATATTCATGAGAGAATAATTGGCTAGAAAAAAGTGAAGAGAGAGAATCTCTGTGATTTCTAGAGAGAGAATTTCCGTTATTTTTCAAATTTGATCGCTCGCGGTTTTTCTGTATCATTTTGCGGAAGGAGGCAAACATGGCGGCAGATGGCCGCCAGACATCTCTGACATCGTCGGAATCTTTTGAACTCTGACATCTACAAGCAGCAATGGAATGTCAAATTGAAATCGATCGTCTTCATCGATCAAGAGGAGAACTAGTCATTTCAGAAAGGATGCCTGAGAAATAGGGTAAGTCAGCTCTGGTGGAAGGTAAAGGTAAACAGGTTTATGCGGTAGTTCAAAAATTCTCTCCAGTCCAGGAGGCTTCCTCTTCAGAAATGAAGATTTTTGTGAATCAGTTTAGGAATTCAAGTGCAATCTCTGTCCCTGGTAGCAAGATAAACGTGAATTCCTTAAATTCGGTAAATAGAGAAATTCATTTTCCTATTAAGTCACCTGGATCTTCAGAGAAATTTACTACCACGCATCACTGCAGTGAAGATCTGGTGGGAAGACAATTTCAGATTGATTCTAATTCGGACTTACCAGAAGTCAGGAAATGTACTTCAGCTGATTTAGGAGGTTGCACTGATAATCCCCTACAGGCTGGTAGGGAAGGGAGTATTACACAGCAGATCAAATCATCTTTAATTGACAAGGAAATATCATTTACGGACAAGGTAATTGGTGTATTGCGAAGAGGACAAGCCTTGAACAAAAATCAAGGAATGGAATGACGAAACCTTACATCAAGTTGAATTTCAAAGAGGAAGATGTGTTCATGTCTGAAGATGGTAAGGAAGTGAAGGTTTGTGAAGTAGCTGAAAAGACCAATGCTAATAGATTGCTGAAATCATTGGTAATAAAAATATTTGGCAAGGAGTTGCCTCCACATGTGGTGGCATGGGAAATTAGAAAACAATGGAATAAGCTGGGAAAATTCCATTTTACTATGATTGGTGAAGGATGGTTTTTTTGCTCATTCGATGATCTTGATTCGATGGAGGTAGTACTATCAGGGGGACCCTGGTTCGTCAATGATCACATAATAGGCATGGAAAAATGGAATCCATATTTCTCAACATCATCTTTAAAGGGTTTGACCTCACCAATCTAGATAAGAATGCCACACCTTCCTCTACAGTGCTGGGATGAACAGAATATTTCAATTATTGCTACCAGGATCGGCACTCCGCTTATGTTAGATGGTAATTTATTCCAATGGGGAAGGAGAGAATTTGCTAGAATATGTGTAAGAGTGAAGATTGACAAGAAGCTTCCGTATGTGTTTGGGTGGATAGTATTTCAGGAAGGTTTTTTCAAAGAATTGAATACGAAGAAATTTCCTCCTTTTGCTTCCATTGTGGGAGGATTGGTCATGGAGAAGCGGATTGCAATAAGATCAATTATGAGAATCAGAAGACAAATGTGGATAGTAATGAAGGTGGAAAGGGTGATAATTTTGCTAATGAGGATTAAGGGTTGAAAACTTCTTCTTATGGGCCTTGGGTCATGGTAAATTGTAAGAAGGGCAGAGGAGTCAATCAAATTAAATTTTATTATGAAGCTTCTAACAGAAATATTGCAAAGAATAAATTTCCTCTCAAAAAAACTTATCAGCCTGTTCAGAAGTTGGGTAACCCGGAGAAAGCTGATATGGATATAGGGAACAAATGTATCTAGATAATGAATGGAGAAGCTAATCAGAAGGCTATTAACAAGAAGGAAGATACACCTAACAAAATAATTGAGCTGGAGTTCAAATCAGCTCAAGGAGAGGTTGTGGTGGAGAATCAAGACAATCTAAAAATGGAGAAGTCTGGATGCTTTTCAGTAAAAACTTTTGTTACCTTGGACTATAACCAAGTCCCAGATCCTAACAAGGCTATGGTGGGTTGCCTGTGAACTCTAGCAATTCCGGAAGAATTGCTTGCGAACTCAGGTATTCCCTTTTCTATTTCAGATAGCATGAAGAAGGTAGAGGCTGAGATTATGGAGAAAAGCATTTCAATATCAGAGGAAACAAGGAAAGAAACTTGTATTGAGGAAGGAGAAATTGTGGAAAATGAATGGGACAGCATTGGTCTATTAGACAATCCAGCAGATGATAGGATGCTTATGAAGCAGAAAGCCAAGAAGGATACTTCTACAGAATCTTCTGGTAAAAAAAGTTAAATTGCTTAAAGAACTTAAATCATTGGGTTCTTCAAACATTATTGCTCAAAATAGGAAGTTGGAAGGAGGGAAAGTTAAGAAGATTAGGGGTGCTACCCTCACTCTTTTTCAATGAATTCCTTGATTTTTTGGAACTGTAGAGGGGCCAAGAAGAACTATTTTGGTATTTCTATTGCTCCTAAAGAACCTAAGATTTCCCACTTGCTTTATGCTGATGATGTATTCATCTTCTCGGAAGCCAATGTGAAAATAATTAAGGAATTTAAGAACATTATTTCACTATACTGCAAGTGGACAGGTCAAAGAGTAAATCAATCCAAATCCATGGTTATCTTTGGTAAACATACTGAATTGGGATGAAGAAGAAAATTGGTAGAATACTCAATTATAAAATTGTTAACGAGATAATATATCTTGGAGTAAAGCTAACAGTTATAAGATTGAAAAATTCCGATTTTCAAATCTTATTGGATTCAGCGGCCAATAAACTGAACACTTGGGGAAAGCATTGTTTGTCTTTGGAGGGGAAATTAATTTTGGTTAAATCAGCTTTCCTAGCTCTTCCAATGTTCTTATCATCTCTCACACTGGTTCTTATAAGTATTCTCAAAGAATTTGACAAGATGTGTAGAGGGTTCTTGTGGAATAAGAAAAATGGTAATACTGGATTGCACTATGCCTATTGGGAGCAACTTTGCAAGCCTAAAGGTGATGGAGGCTGTGGACTTTATTCAGTACTCTCAAAGGTTGGACTTCTTCGTGCAAAATTTGCTTGGGATTTCCTCATAAAGAAGGACTTGTTGCTTTACAAGATACTTAGAAGCAAATATGGTATGAATATTTGGAGTGAACCAGTGAAGGAGTGCTACTTCAACTACTTGGAAGATTATTACAACATGTGCTGTCTCTCTTAAAAACATAATGAGATGGAATATTTCCAATGGATAGTCTATTAACTGGATGCTCGATGCTTGGGTCATTGAAAAAAGCTTCTCTAAATGGCCTACATTCATAAATATGTTAGAACCGTCCAACTACAGTTTATGCAATTTTATTGTGGATGGAAGATGGAATTTAAACCTCTTGAAAGTTTTTTTTGGTGAATCACTAGTGGAACTTATCAGAAAAATTCCAATCATAATAGATTGTTGTGGCGACCAATTGGAACTTAAAACAAAAAATTCTGGGAAATCGATTGCTGCACTGTCATTTGAAGCCAAGTTAGATCGGAAAATAGAGAAGAACCTTTGGACATGGATGAAAATTTTAAAACTGAGACCTAGAATTGAACTCTTTTGGTGGAGGCTTTATAATGAAGCTCTTCCTTCAAATGCTTTCCTAATGAAAAGGAAACTGCGAGGAAATGCAGAATGTCTGAGAGGTTGTAATGAAGAAGAAAATAATTGGCATATTGCAAGTAGCTGTATAAAAATTCAGAAGGTGATAAATTTGCTTAACATTTGGGGATTCCATGTCCCTTTATTCTCTAACTTCAACTCATGTTTGGAGGAGCTTGAGAGGTATGCAAAGCAAAATTCTTTTACAGCTAATCTTTATTGTACAACTATTTTTCTAGTTTGGAAAAGTAGATGTAAACTTATTCATGAAGGAGTAGAGGACTCAGAGATCTATTTAGCATCGAATTCAATCTCTTTAACTTCGGTGAGCAAATTTATAAATATTCATTCGGGCAACTGGGATGTTAACCAGCTAAAGCTGTCTAACTCTTGGCATCCTCCTCCTCCCGGGTGGATTAAGATTAATGTAGATGCTGCTCTGAAATGCAACAATATGGCTGGAGTTGTTGGAGTTGTAAGGGATGATAAAGGTCAGTTTTTACTTGCTTTCGAAGCTGACTTTGTGCATTGGGATATTTCACAAGTGGAATTGATGGCAATCTACTACCTTAAAAACATATTGAAAGATTGGATGTTTGAATATCAAGGAGTGATGATTGAATGTGATAATTCAAATATTATCAAAGCACTCCAAATTGGGTTGAAGAAATGGAAGAATAAAGAAATAAAAGATGATAGATTGGCTTTTCTTAATGACTTCAACCAAATTTTATTTTCTTTTTGTAGTAGAAATTGTAACAAATTAGCGGATATTTGTGCTAATTGGGGAGTCTTTAATTCCTTTACTTGGTTAGATCTTTTGGACAAAGACATTCCTCCTTCATTCTTGTATTGCTTGAAGGAGGAATGCGTTGCTTTAGGATTGCCTTGAGTTGTTTGTTTTCTTCTTTTTTAATTTTTAATGCTATTGCATTTCCCCTCAAAAAAAAAAAAAAAAGAATCCAAATTCATAACAAGTTTACCTTTATCCTTTTTTATTTCTTGAGGAAGTCCTAAATATACTTTGACAACCTAAAAAAAGTTTCATTCTCTAATTTCTTTATGCTAAAACAAAGAAAGTAGCTTAAGTCTCCCATAAAACTCATTTCAAATTCACCACTCATCGTTTTTAAAAATCATCACAAAGATTTTTATTGGTGGATCCAAACAAGATATCATTAACATATATTTAGACAAAGAATATGTTATCTCCTACCATTTTTAAGAAGAGAGTGGTGTCCACACATCCTTTAATAAAGGTATCTAGAAGGAAAGTGCTTAGCCTCTCATACCAAGCCATAGGTGCCTATTTAAGTTCATATAATACATTTTTCAATTTAAACACATTATTAGGGAATTTTAAATTTTCAAAAATTGGAGGTTTCTTAACAAAAACATTCTCTTATATCACCTTATTAAGAAAGTCAATCTTAAAATTCATTTGAAATAACTTAAAACCTTAAAAATAGGCCAAGGATAATAATACCTTTGTCTTTTCAAGTATAACTATAGGGGAAAAAGTTTCTTCAAAATTAATTCCTTCTATCTAATTATACCCCTTGGCCACAAATTTTGCCTTATTTCTAACCACTACACGTGAATCATTCATTTTATTTTTGAACACCCACTTAGTTCCAAAAATACTTTGATCTTTAGGCCTTTCAATCAATTCCCAAACATCATTTCTAACAAATTGATTCAATTCTTCTTGCGTGGCCAAAATCCAAAATTCACTAAAAAGTGCTTAATTTATATTAGTGGGTTTAATCATTGAAAAACAGGCAAAGTGGTTCACTTCTTTGTTAAGTCCTTGCCTAGTTCTAACATCAACACTTTCACTAAAATCAATTCTTTAGGAAGATTTTTACAAAATTTTCATTCTCTAGGCAATTTTTTTTCTATTCCAACATTCTCTTTAACAATTATTTTTCTAATTCCTTTGAATATCTCTTCGATATATTCTTTCTCCAACCTTGTCTCTTCAAAAATACCAAATTCAGCAAAAACTACTTGTGTGATCTCCTTAACTACTAAAGTCCTTTTGTTAAAAACTCTTTAGGATTTGCCAAAACAAGAATATCCCAGAAAAATTCTTTCATCAAATTTATGATCAAATTTTCCAAAAGAATGTTTTCCATTATTATGAATGAACACCTTACATCTAAAGACATGTAAATGTGGAAGATTAGGTGTTCTCCCCTTAAGAATTTCATAGGTGTTCAACATGGATTAAACGTTCACCCTATTTCAAACATAACAAGTTGTACTAATCATTTCAGTCCGAAACTATCAGCCCAAAAATATTTTAGAAGTGAATAATCAACCAATATGGCTCTAGCGTCTTAAATCGAAGTTCAATTTATTCTTTGAACAACCCCATTCTATTGAGGGATCCTAAGTGCTGAAAATGTTGGGATTAAATTCTTTTTCTTTACAATTACTTCAAAATTTTTCAATTTTAAACTCTCCTCCAAGATCACTTTGAATTGATAGAATTTCACACCCTATCTTCCTCTAAATCCAAGTAGAAAAATTTCTAAATTCTTCAAATGATTCATTCTTATGTAATAAGAATTTGACCTAAATGAATTTTGAATAATCATCAAGATTACATACCAAAAAACCTTTCCTCCTAAAATTACAGTGTTAACCAGTTTAATAAGATCCATGTGTATGATTTTTAGCAGTTTATTAGTTCTAATCTTTAATTGAAGGAAACGAGGACTTCACTTGTTTTCCTAATTAATATGCATCACACAAGTGATCTTTAGTAAAGTCTAATTTTGGTATCCCTCTAACCATTTCTTTTTGGGTAATCCTCCTAAGATATGTCATGCTTGCATGATAGAATTTTCTATGTAATAACCATGATTTATTAGTGTCTGTTTTGAGACAAAAAGCATGTATACATTATTTACCCTATTTCCATGCAACAAATAAATTCCATTTTGGAATGTAGTTTGTAGGTGAAAATTTAATACTAAAATCCATATCACAAAGCAGACTAATATACTTAAAAAGTTATATTTTAATCCTTCAACAAATAATACATTCTCAATAAAGAAATTGTTCTTGTTGCCAATCATACTTGTACCTACCACTTTCTTAGTGTTATTATTAGAAATGTTGTTCCTCCCCTTATTTTATAGTTTTTATGGTTGGATGGAATTATTTTTTTTAATGGTATGTGTATGAACCATCAAAGGCTTATCAACATTCTGAAAGATAAGGTGCTGGGTATTTTTTTGTTAAGCTATTCTATATTAAGAGTTTTAAGAATTATTCATTTATAGCTTATGTTTTTGGTATCATATTGGAGGAGGCTCTTTTTTCTTCTGAACCTAGGTTTATTTACTAGTTTAAACCTCCTAATAATTCTTTTAAGTTGAATATTGATGGTGTTGTTATTGGTTCTACCATTGACTGTGGCGGGGTTATTAGGGATAGCCTTGGTAATAATTTTATTCTTTTTTGGGTTCTGTTCCGAACTGTGATGAAAACCTTACCATTCCCTCGGATATTCTTTATGGAATTAGATTATATCTTTCTCTGTGCATTTCTAATATTGTCATTGAAGTTGTTTCCAATTATTGTATTTAATGTTTAAATACTATTGAAGATATTATGTGTAATTTTGATACTTTTTATTTTGTGAGAGATATTAAACAGTTTTTGGTCTTTATAAATTTCTCCTTCTCACTAATGTATAGGGAGGGGAATGCTTGTGCTGAGTGGCTTCCTAACTTAGGGTGTGATTTGGATGTCTATAATAAGCTCTCTATATCTAATCTCCCTAAATATTAAAAATGACTTTTAAATCTGTATAAGATAGGTCTTCCCTATGTTAGAACTTAATATGGTGTGCTAGCTAAGTCTTTTCGCTCTATTTTTTTTTGTTTGAGGTTATTTCTATCAAGTTGGATTTATTTTTGGAGTTGATTATCTATTTTGGGTTTCCTTCTTCCGTTTGTACATCATAGTATAGTGTCTTATAGTCATGGGCTCTAGCTGTGATTGTACCAGGTAATATGCTGATGGATTTTCAAATTATTGCTCTCCTACCTTTATATGCTGGTCGAAGAACTAGTATTAGCCTTTTTGTTTTAATATGGGTATCTATAGAAGCTTTGTTGAGAACTAGGGCTATAATCTTTTTCTCCATTTTAGGTTTTTTTTGTTTGTCTAGTGATGGGGATGTTGGGGTATCTTTTAGTGGCCTTGTGCTATTACTCGGCATATTCTGAGCCTTCTTAATTTGGTTGTTGATGTTGGTGTTGGGACCTATGAAGGGGTTTTTTGGTGGCTTGCTCGCTCTTTGTCTTTTCTTTTCTGCTAGATTGTTTCTTCATCTAGGGACATTTATATTGGTTTCTGGGCTTCTCTGTGTCCATTTTTGTGCTCCTCTACTATTATTAGTCTTTGTTATTCATCCTATGATGGCTGAGTTTTTTTGCAAGAAGGATTGAGCGGCATTTGGTTTACCCAAGTGAGGGTTGATAATCTTGTGAATTCCTGAGCTCTAATAGCATGTATCCCTATTCGGCTTTTAACTACTAGATTGGTTTTTGCAGGTTACCTATCATCCTGCTCGGGTATTTTTTGACTGATGTTAATACTATTTCCCTATTCCTGGGTAGTTTTGGGTCATTCTACTATGTTTTCGAATTTTCTTTGGTTATTATGAATTTAGTTTCAATCTGCTTTTGTCCAAGTCATTTAACTGATTTATGAATCAGTCAAAAAATACCTTTATTAATAGTGTTCTTTAGTGTTGTTTTTAGTATAATGTAGTTAAATTACTTAGACAAGTGCTTTTAGGTCTTTTTTATAGGTTTTTGGAGACAAGTGCTCATTTTATGTAGTGTTCTTTTTTTGCTGGTGAGGCTGAGTTGCTTGTTGTTTCCAGTGTCTCTTCTTTTTTGGTTTTTAGATTGTTACTATGTTTTTTTTATACTTGTACTTAGTGGGGATCGCTGGCTTTTAGGCCTTTATTTTTCTTTTTATTTGTAAGCTCCTTGGAGCTATAGTGGGGTAATTTTCCCCCTTAAGGATTTGTAATCTTTCTTATATCAATGCATTGGCTCATTCTATGGATTTTAACTAAAATAATAATAATAATAAACTGTCTCCCAATGTCAATTTGCCTCCATTCCTGTCTTCTAGTGATATGAATTGAGTTGTAACTCCAGTCATATGCTTTAAACATATGCTGTCCAAGTACCAAGAGCATTTCTACAATAATATCAAATTTTAGACTTGAGAACCCATGATTCATTTGGGTTCGCCTCCTGGAAATAATATTCTAGATGCATGTTTTATATGCTATGATTTATGTGTCCACACTAGATGTGTTCTACTATGAATTGTATATGTGCGAGAGATATGTCATATCAAACCACATGAAAAACTTTTAACACAAAAAAAAAAAAAAAAAAAAATTTACCAATCTATACGAGTTATAATGTCTTTTCCTAGGTTTTGAAATTATACGCTTCTGATCAAGATTGGAAAATTGTGTAGGGGGTGTCTTGTTTTCCTTAACAGCTTTCAATTTTTCTTTAAGATATGAGTTTATGCTTTCTAGAACAACATTTCCAACTTTTAGCTCATATTATCTTTCATTTGCTTAATCTATAAACACCTTACATTCATTCTCAAGATTAGTATAGGATATTTTCAATAAATAGTGTTTCTTGTTTAAATCATCAAATTCATCCAAATTGTCAAGTGGTTTATTTCAATGGATGTGTTATTGTTCCTAAGGATTTCATGCTTTCTTTATAAATTGAAATATTCTAAGTTCAGTTTAGCATGCAGTTCTCTTTGTTTCCTATATGTAGTACGTATTTTCTCAAATCTTCAAAAAATTTGTCATAGGATAAATCACATATCCCCTCTTGATCCAAATGATCAAGTTTGTCTATCATTAAGCAAAAGTTTGAGACTTTGTCTTCTACTTCTATTTCTGAGGAATCTAAAATTGAGTCAGACTAGAAAGCTCTTTGCAGTCTTTTTTTTTTCCCTTTCTAACATTGGTTTTCACCTCAACTTTCTCCTTGTCAGGATTAGCTTTGAGATTCAGGCGGTTAGTTTTAATATGTCAAGGCTTCCTACATTCATAATAAATGATGTCATTAGAATTTTTTATAATCTTATAGAACTTACCTTTATTCCACTACTGATGTTTGTGTTGCTCTCTTCTTAAGAAAAATTTTAATTTCCCCTTCATTAGTGCAATATCTTCTTTATCCTTAGGAAATGATTGATCACTTTCTGAATCATCCCCTTTAATGCTATATTCTTTTCCTTTCGCTTGTCACATGTATCAATCTATCTTCAAGTCACTCATTACTCCTAAGCAATCCGTAATCTAAACAGATTGTTAATAGAAAAAATATTTAGGTCTTTTGACTCAATTATGGCAGTTATTTTTTCATCATAAGTAGTAGGTAAATAATAAAGGATTTTATTAACTCTTTCTTAATTCGTTAGTTCCTTACCTGAAGCATGTAATAAATTAAATATTTGTGTAAAAAGTGTATACGTGTTAGTGATTGATTCATTCAATTTTATGTGAAAAAGTTAGTAATCATGTAATAGAATGTTCAATATAGATTTTTTGACCTCATTAGTTCTTTCATATGTTATGCAAAGTCTATCTCAAATTTCTTTTCTAGTTTTATAGGTTGAAACACATATATAGTCCTCAAAGTTTAGGGCACATAAATAATTGATTAGACATTTTGCATTTAACTGAGCTAGGTCTTTTTTTCTCTAATGTCCAATCAGTAAATAGTGTTTCAATCCTAATGCCATCAACAAGTCTAGTGGGTCTAGTGTAAACTTTCGATATTAAAATCCACATGTGATAGTCAAGTAATTACAGAAAGGTAGACGTACGAGTTTTCAAAAAATCAAAAGGAATGTTATCAAATAGTGGTGGTGTAGTGATTGAATATCCTTCAGGAGTGTTCTAGTTTCATAATGTATCCATGATTATTTTTAGAAAAGTTATCTAAACCTTAATTTTTGAAATAAGCTATAATACCACCTCAAAGTTCAAGTAAGTTGTTAGACCTAATAAAAATGTCCCAAGGCTAACCAAGAGGGGGGTGGGAGAATTAGTAATTTAAAAATCTCTTAGATTTTAGAAAATTGTTTTAAGGAATTTTACTTAATGATAGATTTTCACAAAATATTTTTTTACCACAACAATTTGAATTATAGAAAATAAAAATACAGTAAAAAAAAAAAAGAACAGAGGAACGCCAAATTTTATAGTGGTTTGGTCCAATTAGACCTATGTCTACTCCCTGAAGACTCCTTTAGGTATTGCATTTAATTAAAGTGACTCTCCTTATGCTCCCACAATAAGATGGAAAAGCACTTACAAAACTTGTCTTCCACCAACTCGGTGTGGTAGAGTATTGATGTCCTTTCTTAATCTCCTCATGGTGGCAGAGTACCAACATCCTTTCTCATCCTCCTGGTGATGGTAGAGTACCAGTATCCTTTCTCACCCTCTTGGTGATGGCAGAGTACCGTAACCTTCTTTGAAAATCTTCTGTCAAGAGCCTTCAAGGAAGAAAGGCAGAATTTTGAAGAATAAATAAGAGATCCTTACCTTTGGGAAACCTTATGATTCCCCTCATAATTTTCTGTATAAGATCTCTGACTATTCACTCTAAAAACACTCTCCTTATTAACTCTTAAGAGAAATTCACAGTAAGATAAAGAGTGTATGTTTTAGGACCCTTATATATGAAAGATAGAAGAAACCATCCAGAAAACTAAAAATTACAACTGGAATGTACTCTTATCATTCAATATGATCACATATTATTTGTATGAATAGTTTAAAAATCCATGTATGAACTTGTACGAACCTAATTTTATACATTGTCACTTATTTATATGAATTGAAATCGTACTATAGTATTAAAAGTTCAAAACTAAACAAATTCATCTGGTACAATCCTGTTCAAAATATATTTCATACACTATGAGTCATTTGTATGAACCACACTACACATAGTATGAACAGTTTAAACAAACCATGCTTCATCTTGTATGAACGTGGACAATCCCATTTTATACTCTATGAGTCGTCTATACGAACCACGCTTCATACAACATGAACATTTGAAAAATTGATGAGTTCATTGGGGACAAACAGGAACATACCCATTTCATACTCTGTGAGTCATCTGTATGAAAAAATATTATACAATACAAAAAGTTTTAAAAAATGATGACTTCATTTGGGAAGAACTGGTAAGCATGCATTTCTCGCTTTGTGAGTCATAAGTATGAACATACATCATATAGTACAAACAGTACAAAAATAATTATTGATCATGATTTAATTAACTTCATTTAGGAAGAAATACCATGACAAATTTTCCAGCAAGATTTTAAATCATACAATATGATTAGTTTTAAAATTTTAAGATTTGACTCATTCTCCCAATATGTTTGTATGGTTACCCAATTACAATCACACTCTCTCAGATTAAAAAAATATAAAATTTAGATACTTCATTATATGAAACCTTAAACTAATATTTTATGAGGCCTTAAACAATTTGGAGTATGATTTCTCTAAAATATTGGCACACACAAATAACAAAAAGATAAAATATCCAATGTATGTTTGGAGAAAAATAGTAATCATAACAATAATATTCTGTTTACATAAAAAATTTATTTTCTATAAGTGTATGTAATTGCAATGGTGTTCATGTATACAATACCATTACTATAGCATTACAGAATTAGCATACGTGTTTCTACGAAGTCTGGAACATGCACACCAAAAAAATATGTCTGAGAAGGTAACCCTCTAATGTAAGTCTACCACCCAAATGAATGCTACGCATGAAACATGAGGAAGTATCAAATAATATTGCATAAACAAAACTTTTATTATATTTTTTTCTAATTTATAATACTAACTAGAGTCTACTGAAAAGAAAGTCGCTATGCTCCACCATAAAAGGTAGGGATTTCTACTTCTGTAAGTATATGTTTAAATTTATTTTCTGATTATCTTTTTACTTCATTTCACTTATATGATTCCAAAAATAAACTTCTCAAAAGAAGAGAAAGCATTTTCTTTTGGATCCTTATGTATATAAGAAAATACCTTTAGCCTTTTATAACTCTTTATTCAACTCGATATAGATACATTATAGACACTTTTCATTTTACATATAACTTATTGCAAATCTAATTTTATGAATTAGAATTTTGATGATAGCAAACATTTACATGTTTCTATGAGTGCCTTGCCTACTAACATTTTAAGTCCACAAGATCGAGTACAAGTCAAGCCAGACCAAGATTGGGTAGATTAGGTCTGAGTTAGTTTGTATTTTTTTTCCTTTCTTGAGTATATTATAAACGTTATGGTTCCTGATGTTAAGTAACCTTGCACACACACACGAAATTTTCAGTCTGAATAGTTAGAGTTCTCTGTTTTGATCACATCATCTTGGACAATCCAGATATCATCCTGGGCGATCTGTTAAAAATAAAAACCCTAATTAGGGCATCCTGGTTAAGCCAGCTGTCATTAAGCACATCATCCTGGATGATATTTGTATCTGCCGGGATGATATGCTCAAATCAGAAAGAATCAACCGTCAAAACTATTTAGGAATCTTTAGTTTTTAATCATTGTCTAGGACATCGACCTGGATGATTTCCTTCAATTATGCCTAAATTAATCTAAAAATTAAGGAAGGTAATTAAGGTTTAATTGAGTTAATCATATCTTCTTGGATGATCGCAGGATCAGCCAGGATGATCAGTTCAAAAACCTTGTTTTCTCCTGGATGATCAAACATCAGACAACTTCTATTCAGGGCAATGTTCTAGATGATTTTCATGGATTTGAACTGATCGTTTGGGATGATTGTGTGAACGGCCCGGACGATCAAGCTATTTTTTCATGGTCCAAACATCCATTTAGAGCAATTATCTTGATAATATTTAAGGATTTATACTGATCATACAGGACGATATTATATCAGCCTGGACAATATGAACAAAAATCTTTTGATCGTCCCAAACTGTCCAGGCTGATTGAGTAAAATTTACGCTGATTGTCCAGGATGATATTGATATAGTCCTGAATGATAAAGTTAGTTTGTATAAAATAAGAGGTATTCCAAAACTATACTATTTAAGAGCTCTTGTTCTACCCTAGAGCTCATCTTTTGCTGTTATCTTGACCTCGGAGAGCCTAAAGAAGAGGGAGAGAGTGGAGAGAGAGAGAGAGAGAGGAAATTTTGAGGGGGAGTTTGTGAGAGTTTCACAAGGGATGCTCCAAGAAAGGCTCCAAGTCTTCTTCTTTAATCATCATCCTTTATTCTTGTAGGTTCAAGAGATGTTCACTTCAGTAATCAATCAAGGTTCTCTGCCTGCTTCGGGACGAAGCAAAAGGAGTTGTGTTCTCTGCCTTACCGGTGTCGGTGGAAATGAGGGTTTGTAAAGGCTTCTCCACCTTGCTGTGGGAGCAAAAGGAGAGTCACTGAGTTTAGTTCAATACTTGGAGGGTGCCTTTGAGAAGTGGATGTAGGTTGAGTTGATCGAAGCACTATAAATCTTTGTATTCTTTACTACTGGTATTTCTTTATTTAATTTAAGCACTTTGATTTTTGTTCTGGGGAATTTTGGTTTTTTGAAGTTTTGTTTTTGATTGAAAGATTTTTTTTAAATAGAAATTAACCCCCCCCCCCCTCTTAGTTAGCCTCAGGCTAGTTTATAAGGGCTTAACATCCTTAACGAACTTTCAAGAGGTATCAGAGTGGGATTCATAAAATCTAGTTTTTGAAAAACTTTGAATTTCGATCTAGGGCTAACTATGGTAATCGTAATACTATAGAAGGGTATTGTATTACCCGACCACCTTTATTTGATAATATTCCTTTTAATTTTTGGAAAACTTGCATGCCCATGTTTTTACGATCAATTGACTATCACATGTGGATGCTTGTTAAAGAAGGATATTCACCTCCTTTCACGTGAAATTAATGGCATTAAAATTGAATTTCCTTTTACTGAATTGATTTTTAATGATAGGGATTTAGTACAACTTAATACAAAATGTTAAGATAGTTGCTATTTGCAAGTTTTACATTTTTGCAACTTGTATAGTTTTGATGATTCCAAATATTATTATTCAAATGTGTAGTTATCTCCTGACAATTTTAGTAGATTTGTATTTGGTCTTGTGTGTACTAACATTTCAGGTGAATCAAACTCTCAAACACGAAGTCTTCAAATCAAATTCAGCAAGAAATACTTTTAGTTTTTGAAGCTTAAAATTATCATTTTAATTGAGAGGGAGTGATTGTAATTGAGTGAATAAAAACATACACACACACACACACATAAGGAGATCATATAAAATTTATTCTGATCGTACGGGACGATATTTGTTCGTACGAGATGATCAGACAGTTATCTCCTATTAAGACCACATGGAAAGAATAGGAACTGGCTAGAAAAATGTTTCAAGTCCTATTCGTCCGGGACGAAATTAAAAATTGTCCGGGTCGATTTGCTCTCTGTAAGAATTTCGTCCAGATGAAATAAATTACCGCACAAGATGATTTTCTCTCTGTAAGAATTTTGTCCAGACGAAAGTAATTATTATACAGGACGATTTGCTCTCTGTAAGAATTTTGTCCAGACGAAATTAAATTATCGTACAGGACAAATTGCTCTCTATAAGAATTTCATCCAGACGAAATTAAATTATCATACAGGACGATTTGCTCTCTGTAAGAGTTTTGTCCAGACAAAATTAAATATCGTCCAGGATGATTTGGTCTCTGTAAGATTTTCGTCCTCACGAACAAATTTTCGTCCCGACAATATAACCGACTTAGGACAGTTTTT